>NW_026909364.1:0-67707 GCF_033115175.1 Lepus europaeus | reverse complement strand
TGCCCCCGGGGCCTGCCCGCAACACCTGATTGCCCGCGGGCGTGTCCGTCCACCCTCAAAAAGTTCTGCTGGGACAGCCCTGACCGAGCTCCGAGCTCCTCGCCCTTGGACCGCCCCAGTGGGCTTCAGGAGTGGGTGTGTGCCAGCAGCAGCCCTCCCCACTCACCCACCGTGCGTCGGCCCCGCCCGACAAGCCCCTAGGGCCGGCGGGGCTTCCCGGGGGACCTATTTGCAACGCCGGGAAGCGCGGGGCAGTTCGTGTGTGCGGCCCGGGGACACCCGCAGGTGTGTGTGCTCCCCCCGTGGCCGGCCGAGGCGGCTAGCCAGCACCTGGGGGCTGTTGGCAGCGCCCCTGGCAGCCTCCTAGAGGCCAGGGGTCTGGCAGGCTCCGGGGCCAAATGGACTACGGAAGCCGAGAGGGGCCGTCCGCGCCAAAACCCAAAACGCGCTGCGGCCTCCAGGGAGGGACACAGGAGACACAAGTGGCTGTGTGGCTTGCAGTGCCCGACCAGAGGGAGGGAGGTTGGCTGGCTGCTGAGGCGCAGCAGGTGTCAGCCCTTCGGGAAGTGCCCGTGGATGCTTCGGGAATGGGGCCTGCCAACTCAGAACCCCCGTTCCCTGTGGCTGCAGCCGGCCAGGGGGCTCCAGGGTCGGGTGCGCCGCGGGCCTGGGGGGCTTCTTGCCTGTGTGCAGGGCTTCTACGCACAAGGTGGCACCTCATCCCGGCCCAAGGGTGGTGGCAGGAACCCAGGTGGCGCTCGGGGACTCAGCAGGGCCTGCCCCCGGGGCCTGCCCGCAACACCTGATTGCCCGCGGGCGTGTCCGTCCACCCTCAAAAAGTTCTGCTGGGACAGCCCTGACCGAGCTCCGAGCTCCTCGCCCTTGGACCGCCCCAGTGGGCTTCAGGAGTGGGTGTGTGCCAGCAGCAGCCCTCCCCACTCACCCACCGTGCGTCGGCCCCGCCCGACAAGCCCCTAGGGCCGGCGGGGCTTCCCGGGGGACCTATTTGCAACGCCGGGAAGCGCGGGGCAGTTCGTGTGTGCGGCCCGGGGACACCCGCAGGTGTTGTGCTCCCCCCGTGGCCGGCCGAGGCGGCTAGCCAGCACCTGGGGGCTGTTGGCAGCGCCCTGGGCAGCCTCCTAGAGCCAGGGGGTCTGGCAGGCTCCGGGGCCAAATGGATTACGGAAGCCGAGAGGGGCCCGTCCGCGCCAAAACCCAAAACGCGCTGCGGCCTCCAGGGAGGGACAGGGGACACAAGTGGCTGTGTGGCTTGCAGTGCCCAACCAGAGGGAGGGAGGTTGGCTGGCTGCTGAGGCGCAGCAGGTGTCAGCCCTTCGGGAAGTGCCCGTGGATGCTTCGGGAATGGGGCCTGCCAACTCAGAACCCCGTTCCCTGTGGCTGCAGCCGGCCAGGGGGCTCCAGGGTCGGGTGCGCCGCGGGCCTGGGGGCTTCTTGCCTGTGTGCAGGGCTTCTACGCACAAGGTGGCACCTCATCCCGGCCCAAGGGTGGTGGCAGGAACCCAGGTGGCGCTCGGGGACTCAGCAGGGCCTGCCCCCGGGGCCTGCCCGCAACACCTGATTGCCCGCGGGCATGTCCGTCCACCCTCAAAAAGTTCTGCTGGGACAGCCCTGACCGAGCTCCGAGCTCCTCGCCCTTGGACCGCCCCAGTGGGCTTCAGGAGTGGGTGTGTGCCAGCAGCAGCCCTCCCCACTCACCCACCGTGCGTCGGCCCCGCCCGACAAGCCCCTAGGGCGGGCGGGGCTTCCTGGGGGGCCGATTTGCAACGCCGGGAAGCGCGGGGCAGTTCGTGTGTGCGGCCCGGGGACACCCGCAGGTGTTTGTGCTCCCCCCGTGGCCGGCCGAGGCGGCTAGCCAGCACCTGGGGGCTGTTGGCAGCGCCCCTGGCAGCCTCCTAGAGCCAGGGGTCTGGCAGGCTCCGGGCCAAATGGATTACGGAAGCCGAGAGGGGCCCGTCCGCGCCAAAACCCAAAACGCGCTGCGGCCTCCATGGAGGGACAGGGGACACAAGTGGCTGTGTGGCTTGCAGTGCCCAACCAGAGGGAGGGAGGTTGGCTGGCTGCTGAGGCGCAGCAGGTGTCAGCCCTTCGGGAAGTGCCCGTGGATGCTTCGGAATGGGGCCTGCCAACTCAGAACCCCCGTTCCCTGTGGCTGCAGCCGGCCAGGGGGCTCCAGGGTCGGGGTGCGCCGCGGGCCTGGGGGGCTTCTTGCCTGTGTGCAGGGCTTCTACGCACAAGGTGGCACCTCATCCCGGCCCAAGGGTGGTGGCAGGAACCCAGGTGGCGCTCGGGGACTCAGCAGGGCCTGCCCCCGGGGCCTGCCCGCAACACCTGATTGCCCGCGGGCGTGTCCGTCCACCCTCAAAAAGTTCTGCTGGGACAGCCCTGACCGAGCTCCGAGCTCCTCGCCTTGGACCGCCCCAGTGGGCTTCAGGAGTGGGTGTGTGGCAGCAGCAGCCCTCCCCAGTCAACCACCTTGCGTCGGCCCCACCCGACAAGCCCCTAGGGCGGGCGGGGCTTCCGGGGGGCCTATTTGCAACGCCGGGAAGCGCAGGCAGTTCGTGTGTGCGGCCCGGGGACACCCGTAGCTGTGTGTGCTCCCCCCGTGGCCGGCCGAGGCGGCTAGCCAGCACCTGGGGGCTGTTGGCAGCGCCCCTGGGCAGCCTCCTAGAGCCAGGGGTCTGGCAGGCTCCGGGGCAAATGGACTACGGAAGCCGAGAGGGGCCCGTCCGCGCCAAAACCCAAAACGCGCTGCGGCCTCCAGGGAGGGACACAGGGGACACAAGTGGCTGTGTGGCGTGCAGTGCCCGACCAGAGGGAGGGAGGTTGGCTGGGCTGCTGAGGCGCAGCAGGTGTCAGCCCTTCGGGAAGTGCCCGTGGATGCTTCAGGAATGGGGCCTGCCAACTCAGAACCCCCGTTCCCTGTGGCTGCATCCGGCCAGGGGGCTCCAGGGTCGGGTGCGCCGCGGGCCTGGGGGGCTTCTTGCCTGTGTGCAGGGCTTCTACGCACAAGGTGGCACCTCATCCCGGCCCAAGGGTGGTGGCAGGAACCCAGGTGGCGCTCGGGGACTCAGCAGGGCCTGCCCCCGGGGCCTGCCCGCAACACCTGATTGCCCGCGGGCGTGTCCGTCCACCCTCAAAAAGTTCTGCTGGGACAGCCCTGACCGAGCTCCGAGCTCCTCGCCCTTGGACCGCCCCAGTGGGCTTCAGGAGTGGGTGTGTGGCAGCAGCAGCCCTCCCCAGTCAACCACCTTGCGTCGCCCCACCCGACAAGCCCCTAGGGCGGGCGGGGCTTCCCGGGGGGCCTATTTGCAACGCCGGGAAGCGCGGGGCAGTTCGTGTGTGCGGCCCGGGGACACCCGCAGGTGTGTGTGCTCCCCCCGTGGCCGGCCGAGGCGGCTAGCCAGCACCTGGGGGCTGTTGGCAGCGCCCCTGGGCAGCCTCCTAGAGCCAGGGGTCTGGCAGGCTCCGGGGCAAATGGACTACGGAAGCCGAGAGGGGCCCGTCCGCGCCAAAACCCAAAACGCGCTGCGGCCTCCAGGGAGGGACACAGGGGACACAAGTGGCTATGTGCCGTGCAGTGCCCTACCAGAGGAGGGAGGTTGGCTGGCTGCTGAGGGGCAGCAGGTGTCAGCCCTTCGGGAAGTGCCCGTGGATGCTTCGGGAATGGGGCCTGCCAACTCAGAACCCCCGTTCCCTGTGGCTGCATCCGGCCAGGGGGCTCCAGGGTCGGGTGCGCCACGGGCCTGGGGGGCTTCTTGCATGTGTGCAGGGCTTCTACGCACAAGGTGGCACCTCATCCCGGCCCAAGGGTGGTGGCAGGAACCCAGGTGGCGCTCGGGGACTCAGCAGGGCCTGCCCCCGGGGCCTGCCCGCAACACCTGATTGCCCGCAGGCGTGTCCGTCCACCCTCAAAAAGTTCTGCTGGGACAGCCCTGACCGAGCTCCGAGCTCCTCGCCCTTGGACCGCCCCAGTGGGCTTCAGGAGTGGGTGTGTGCCAGCAGCAGCCCTCCCCACTCACCCACCGTGCGTCGGCCCCGCCCGACAAGCCCCTAGGGCCGGCGGGGCTTCCCGGGGGACCTATTTGCAACGCCGGGAAGCGCGGGGCAGTTCGTGTGTGCGGCCCGGGGACACCCGCAGGTGTGTGTGCTCCCCCCGTGGCCGGCCGAGGCGGCTAGCCAGCACCTGGGGGCTGTTGGCAGCGCCCCTGGGCAGCCTCCTAGAGCCAGGGGTCTGGCAGGCTCCGGGGCCAAATGGACTACGGAAGCCGAGAGGGGCCCGTCCGCGCCAAAACCCAAAACGCGCTGCGGCCTCCAGGGAGGGACACAGGGGACACAAGTGGCTGTGTGGCTTGCAGTGCCCGACCAGAGGGAGGGAGGTTGGCTGGCTGCTGAGGCGCAGCAGGTGTCAGCCCTTCGGGAAGTGCCCGTGGATGCTTCGGGAATGGGGCCTGCCAACTCAGAACCCCCGTTCCCTGTGGCTGCAGCCGGCCAGGGGGCTCCAGGGTCGGGTGCGCCGCGGGCCTGGGGGGCTTCTTGCCTGTGTGCAGGGCTTCTACGCACAAGGTGGCACCTCATCCCGGCCCAAGGGTGGTGGCAGGAACCCAGGTGGCGCTCGGGGACTCAGCAGGGCCTGCCCCGGGGCCTGCCCGCAACACCTGATTGCCCGCGGGCATGTCCGTCCACCCTCAAAAAGTTCTGCTGGGACAGCCCTGACCGAGCTCCGAGCTCCTCGCCCTTGGACCGCCCCAGTGGGCTTCAGGAGTGGGTGTGTGCCAGCAGCAGCCCTCCCCACTCACCCACCGTGCGTCGGCCCCGCCCGACAAGCCCCTAGGGCCGGCGGGGCTTCCCGGGGGACCTATTTGCAACGCCGGGAAGCGCGGGGCAGTTCGTGTGTGCGGCCCGGGGACACCCGCAGGTGTGTGTGCTCCCCCCGTGGCCGGCCGAGGCGGCTAGCCAGCACCTGGGGGCTGTTGGCAGCGCCCCTGGGCAGCCTCCTAGAGCCAGGGGTCTGGCAGGCTCCGGGGCCAAATGGACTACGGAAGCCGAGAGGGGCCCGTCCGCGCCAAAACCCAAAACGCGCTGCGGCCTCCAGGGAGGGACACAGGGACACAAGTGGCTGTGTGGCTTGCAGTGCCCGACCAGAGGGAGGGAGGTTGGCTGGCTGCTGAGGCGCAGCAGGTGTCAGCCCTTCGGGAAGTGCCCGTGGATGCTTCGGGAATGGGGCCTGCCAACTCAGAACCCCCGTTCCCTGTGGCTGCAGCCGGCCAGGGGGCTCCAGGGTCGGGTGCGCCGCGGGCCTGGGGGGCTTCTTGCCTGTGTGCAGGGCTTCTACGCACAAGGTGGCACCTCATCCCGGCCCAAGGGTGGTGGCAGGAACCCAGGTGGCGCTCGGGGACTCAGCAGGGCCTGCCCCCGGGGCCTGCCCGCAACACCTGATTGCCCGCGGGCGTGTCCGTCCACCCTCAAAAAGTTCTGCTGGGACAGCCCTGACCGAGCTCCGAGCTCCTCGCCCTTGGACCGCCCCAGTGGGCTTCAGGAGTGGGTGTGTGGCAGCAGCAGCCCTCCCCACTCACCCACCGTGCGTCGGCCCCGCCCGACAAGCCCCTAGGGCCGGCGGGGCTTCCCGGGGGACCTATTTGCAACGCCGGGAAGCGCGGGGCAGTTCGTGTGTGCGGCCCGGGGACACCCGCAGGTGTGTGTGCTCCCCCCGTGGCCGGCCGAGGCGGCTAGCCAGCACCTGGGGGCTGTTGGCAGCGCCCCTGGGCAGCCTCCTAGAGCCAGGGGTCTGGCAGGCTCCGGGGCCAAATGGACTACGGAAGCCGAGAGGGGCCCGTCCGCGCCAAAACCCAAAACGCGCTGCGGCCTCCAGGGAGGGACACAGGGGACACAAGTGGCTGTGTGGCTTGCAGTGCCCGACCAGAGGGAGGGAGGTTGGCTGGCTGCTGAGGCGCAGCAGGTGTCAGCCCTTCGGGAAGTGCCCGTGGATGCTTCGGGAATGGGGCCTGCCAACTCAGAACCCCCGTTCCCTGTGGCTGCAGCCGGCCAGGGGGCTCCAGGGTCGGGTGCGCCGCGGGCCTGGGGGGCTTCTTGCCTGTGTGCAGGGCTTCTACGCACAAGGTGGCACCTCATCCCGGCCCAAGGGTGGTGGCAGGAACCCAGGTGGCGCTCGGGGACTCAGCAGGGCCTGCCCCCGGGGCCTGCCCGCAACACCTGATTGCCCGCGGGCGTGTCCGTCCACCCTCAAAAAGTTCTGCTGGGACAGCCCTGACCGAGCTCCGAGCTCCTCGCCCTTGGACCGCCCCAGTGGGCTTCAGGAGTGGGTGTGTGCCAGCAGCAGCCCTCCCCCACTCACCCACCGTGCGTCGGCCCCGCCCGACAAGCCCCTAGGGCCGGCGGGGCTTCCCGGGGGACCTATTTGCAACGCCGGGAAGCGCGGGGCAGTTCGGTGTGCGGCCCGGGGACACCCGCAGGTGTGTGTGCTCCCCCGTGGCCGGCCGAGGCGAGCTAGCCAGCACCTGGGGGGCTGTTGGCAGCGCCCCTGGGCAGCCTCCTAGAGCCAGGGGTCTGGCAGGCTCCGGGGCCAAATGGACTACGAAGCCGAGAGGGGCCCGTCCGCGCCAAAACCCAAAACGCGCTGCGGCCTCCAGGGAGGGACACAGGGGACACAAGTGGCTGTGTGGCTTGCAGTGCCCGACCAGAGGGAGGGAGGTTGGCTGGCTGCTGAGGCGCAGCAGGTGTCAGCCCTTCGGGAAGTGCCCGTGGATGCTTCGGGAATGGGGCCTGCCAACTCAGAACCCCCGTTCCCTGTGGCTGCAGCCGGCCAGGGGGCTCAGGGTCGGGTGCGCCGCGGGCCTGGGGGGCTTCTTGCCTGTGTGCAGGGCTTCTACGCACAAGGTGGCACCTCATCCCGGCCCAAGGGTGGTGGCAGGAACCCAGGTGGCGCTCGGGGACTCAGCAGGGCCTGCCCCCGGGGCCTGCCCGCAACACCTGATTGCCCGCGGGCGTGTCCGTCCACCCTCAAAAAGTTCTGCTGGGACAGCCCTGACCGAGCTCCGAGCTCCTCGCCCTTGGACCGCCCCAGTGGGCTTCAGGAGTGGGTGTGTGCCAGCAGCAGCCCTCCCCACTCACCCACCGTGCGTCGGCCCCGCCCGACAAGCCCCTAGGGCCGGCGGGGCTTCCCGGGGGACCTATTTGCAACGCCGGGAAGCGCGGGCAGTTCGTGTGTGCGGCCCGGGACACCCCGCAGGTGTGGTGTGCTCCCCCCGTGGCCGGCCGAGGCAGCTAGCCAGCACCTGGGGGCTGTTGGCAGCGCCCCTGGGCAGCCTCCTAGAGCCAGGGGTCTGGCAGGCTCCGGGGCCAAATGGACTACGGAAGCCGAGAGGGGCCCGTCCGCGCCAAAACCCAAAACGCGCTGCGGCCTCCAGGGAGGGACACAGGGGACACAAGTGGCTGTGTGGCGTGCAGTGCCCGACCAGAGGGAGGGAGGTTGGCTGGCTGCTGAGGCGCAGCAGGTGTCAGCCCTTCGGGAAGTGCCCGTGGATGCTTCGGGAATGGGGCCTGCCAACTCAGAACCCCCCGTTCCCTGTGGCTGCATCCGGCCAGGGGGCTCCAGGGTCGGGTGCGCCGCGGGCCTGGGGGCTTCTTGCCTGTGTGCAGGGCTTCTACGCACAAGGTGGCACCTCATCCCGGCCCAAGGGTGGTGGCAGGAACCCAGGTGGCGCTCGGGGACTCAGCAGGGCCTGCCCCCGGGGCCTGCCCGCAACACCTGATTGCCCGCGGGCGTGTCCGTCCACCCTCAAAAAGTTCTGCTGGGACAGCCCTGACCGAGCTCCGAGCTCCTCGCCCTTGGACCGCCCAGTGGGCTTCAGGAGTGGGTGTGTGCCAGCAGCAGCCCTCCCCACTCACCCACCGTGCGTCGGCCCCGCCCGACAAGCCCCTAGGGCCGGCGGGGCTTCCAGGGGACCTATTTGCAACGCCGGGAAGCGCGGGGCAGTTCGTGTGTGCGGCCCGGGGGACACCCGCAGGTGTGTGTGCTCCCCCCGTGGCCGGCCGAGGCGGCTAGCCAGCACCTGGGGGCTGTTGGCAGCGCCCTGGGCAGCCTCTAGAGCCAGGGGTCTGGCAGGCTCCGGGGCCAAATGGACTACGGAGGAGCCGAGAGGGGCCCGTCCGCGCCAAAACCCAAAACGCGCTGCGGCCTCCAGGGAGGGACACAGGGGACACAAGTGGCTGTGTGGCTTGCAGTGCCCGACCAGAGGGAGGGAGGTTGGCTGGCTGCTGAGGCGCAGCAGGTGTCAGCCCTTCGGGAAGTGCCCGTGGATGCTTCGGGAATGGGGCCTGCCAACTCAGAACCCCCGTTCCCTGTGGCTGCAGCCGGCCAGGGGGCTCCAGGGTCGGGTGCGCCGCGGGCCTGGGGGGCTTCTGCCTGTGTGCAGGGCTTCTACGCACAAGGTGGCACCTCATCCGGCCCAAGGGTGGTGGCAGGAACCCAGGTGGCGCTCGGGGACTCAGCAGGGCCTGCCCCCGGGGCCTGCCCGCAACACCTGATTGCCCGCGGGCGTGTCCGTCCACCCTCAAAAAGTTCTGCTGGGACAGCCTGACCGAGCTCCGAGCTCCTCGCCCTTGGACCGCCCCAGTGGGCTTCAGGAGTGGGTGTGTGCCAGCAGCAGCCCTCCCCACTCACCCACCGTGCGTCGGCCCCGCCCGACAAGCCCCTAGGGCCGGCGGGGCTTCCCGGGGGACCTATTTGCAACGCCGGGAAGCGCGGGGCAGTTCGTGTGTGCGGCCCGGGGACACCCGCAGGTGTGTGTGCTCCCCCCGTGGCCGGCCGAGGCGGCTAGCCAGCACCTGGGGGCTGTTGGCAGCGCCCCTGGGCAGCCTCCTAGAGCCAGGGGTCTGGCAGGCTCCGGGGCCAAATGGACTACGGAAGCCGAGAGGGGCCCGTCCGCGCCAAAACCCAAAACGCGCTGCGGCCTCCAGGGAGGGACACAGGGGACACAAGTGGCTGTGTGGCTTGCAGTGCCCGACCAGAGGGAGGGAGGTTGGCTGGCTGCTGAGGCGCAGCAGGTGTCAGCCCTTCGGGAAGTGCCCGTGGATGCTTCGGGAATGGGGCCTGCCAACTCAGAACCCCCGTTCCCTGTGGCTGCAGCCGGCCAGGGGGCTCCAGGGTCGGGTGCGCCGCGGGCCTGGGGGGCTTCTTGCCTGTGTGCAGGGCTTCTACGCACAAGGTGGCACCTCATCCCGGCCCAAGGGTGGTGGCAGGAACCCAGGTGGCGCTCGGGGACTCAGGCAGGGCCTGCCCCCGGGGCCTGCCCGCAACACCTGATTGCCCGCGGGCGTGTCCGTCCACCCTCAAAAAGTTCTGCTGGGACAGCCCTGACCGAGCTCCGAGCTCCTCGCCCTTGGACCGCCCCAGTGGGCTTCAGGAGTGGGTGTGTGCCAGCAGCAGCCCTCCCCACTCACCCACCGTGCGTCGGCCCCGCCCGACAAGCCCCTAGGGCCGGCGGGGCTTCCCGGGGGACCTATTTGCAACGCCGGGAAGCGCGGGGCAGTTCGTGTGTGCGGCCCCGGGGACACCCGCAGGTGTGTGTGCTCCCCCCGTGGCCGGCCGAGGCGGCTAGCCAGCACCTGGGGGCCTGTTGGCAGCGCCCCTGGGCAGCCTCCTAGAGCCAGGGGTCTGGCAGGCTCCGGGGCCAAATGGACTACGGAAGCCGAGAGGGGCCCGTCCGCGCCAAAACCCAAAACGCGCTGCGGCCTCCAGGGAGGGACACAGGAGACACAAGTGGCTGTGTGGCGTGCAGTGCCCGACCAGAGGGAGGGAGGTTGGCTGGCTGCTGAGGCGCAGCAGGTGTCAGCCCTTCGGGAAGTGCCCGTGGATGCTTCGGGAATGGGGCCTGCCAACTCAGAACCCCCGTTCCCTGTGGCTGCAGCCGGCCAGGGGGCTCCAGGGGTCGGGTGCGCCGCGGGCCTGGGGGGCTTCTTGCCTGTGTGCAGGGCTTCTACGCACAAGGTGGCACCTCATCCCGGCCCAAGGGTGGTGGCAGGAACCCAGGTGGCGCTCGGGGACTCAGCAGGGCCTGCCCCCGGGGCCTGCCCCGCAACACCTGATTGCCCGCGGGCGTGTCCGTCCACCCTCAAAAAGTTCTGCTGGACAGCCCTGACCGAGCTCCGAGCTCCTCGCCCTTGGACCGCCCCAGTGGGCTTCAGGAGTGGGTGTGTGCCAGCAGCAGCCCTCCCCACTCACCCACCGTGCGTCGGCCCCCGCCCGACAAGCCCCTAGGGCCGGCGGGGCTTCCCAGGGGACCTATTTGCAACGCCGGGAAGCGCGGGGCAGTTCGTGTGTGCGGCCCGGGGACACCCGCAGGTGTGTGTGCTCCCCCCCGTGGCCGGCCGAGGCGGCTAGCAGCACCTGGGGGCTGTTGGCAGCGCCCCTGGGCAGCCTCCTAGAGCCAGGGGTCTGGCAGGCTCCGGGGCCAAATGGACTACGGAAGCCGAGAGGGGCCCGTCCCGCGCCAAAACCCAAAACGCGCTGCGGCCTCCAGGGAGGGACACAGGGGACACAAGTGCTGTGTGGCTTGCAGTGCCGACCAGAGGGAGGGAGGTTGGCTGGCTGCTGAGGCGCAGCAGGTGTCAGCCCTTCGGGAAGTGCCCGTGGATGCTTCGGGAATGGGGCCTGCCAACTCAGAACCCCCGTTCCCTGTGGCTGCATCCGGCCAGGGGGCTCCAGGGTCGGGTGCGCCGCGGGCCTGGGGGGCTTCTTGCCTGTGTGCAGGGCTTCTACGCACAAGGTGCACCTCATCCGGCCCAAGGGTGGTGGCAGGAACCCAGGTGGCGCTCGGGGACTCAGCAGGGCCTGCCCCGGGGCCTGCCCGCAACACCTGATTGCCGCGGGCGTGTCCGTCCACCCTCAAAAAGTTCTGCTGGGACAGCCCTGACCGAGCTCCGAGCTCCTCGCCCTTGGACCGCCCCAGTGGGCTTCAGGAGTGGGTGTGTGCCAGCAGCAGCCCTCCCCACTCACCCACCGTGCGTCGGCCCCGCCCGACAAGCCCCTAGGGCCGGCGGGGCTTCCCGGGGGACCTATTTGCAACGCCGGGAAGCGCGGGGCAGTTCGTGTGTGCGGCCCGGGGACACCCGCAGGTGTGTGTGCTCCCCCGTGGCCGGCCGAGGCGGCTAGCCAGCACCTGGGGGCTGTTGGCAGCGCCCCTGGGCAGCCTCCTAGAGCCAGGGGTCTGGCAGGCTCCGGGGCCAAATGGACTACGGAAGCCGAGAGGGGCCCGTCCGCGCCAAAACCCAAAACGCGCTGCGGCCTCCAGGGAGGGACACAGGGGACACAAGTGGCTGTGTGGCTTGCAGTGCCCGACCAGAGGGAGGGAGGTTGGCTGGCTGCTGAGGCGCAGCAGGTGTCAGCCCTTCGGGAAGTGCCCGTGGATGCTTCGGGAATGGGCCTGCCAACTCAGAACCCCCGTTCCCTGTGGCTGCAGCCGGCCAGGGGGCTCCAGGGTCGGGTGCGCCGCGGGCCTGGGGGGCTTCTTGCCTGTGTGCAGGGCTTCTACGCACAAGGTGGCACCTCATCCCGGCCCAAGGGTGGTGGCAGGAACCCAGGTGGCGCTCGGGGACTCAGCAGGGCCTGCCCCCCGGGGCCTGCCCGCAACACCTGATTGCCCGCGGGCGTGTCCGTCCACCCTCAAAAAAGTTCTGCTGGGACAGCCCTGACCGAGCTCCGAGCTCCTCGCCCTTGGACCGCCCCAGTGGGCTTCAGGAGTGGGTGTGTGCCAGCAGCAGCCCTCCCCACTCACCCACCGTGCGTCGGCCCCGCCCGACAAGCCCCTAGGGCCGGCGGGGCTTCCCGGGGGACCTTTTGCAACGCCGGGAAGCGCGGGGCAGTTCGTGTGTGCGGCCCCGGGGACACCCGCAGGTGTGTGTGCTCCCCCCGTGGCCGGCCGAGGCGGCTAGCCAGCACCTGGGGGCTGTTGGCAGCGCCCCTGGGCAGCCTCCTAGAGCCAGGGGTCTGGCAGGCTCCGGGGCCAAATGGACTACGGAAGCCGAGAGGGGCCCGTCCGCGCCAAAACCCAAAACGGCGCTGCGGCCTCCAGGGAGGGACACAGGGGACACAAGTGGCTGTGTGGCTTGCAGTGCCCGACCAGAGGGAGGGAGGTTGGCTGGCTGCTGAGGCGCAGCAGGTGTCAGCCCTTCGGGAAGTGCCCGTGGATGCTTCGGGAATGGGGCCTGCCAACTCAGAACCCCCGTTCCCTGTGGCTGCAGCCGGCCAGGGGGCTCCAGGGTCGGGTGCGCCGCGGGCCTGGGGGGGCTTCTTGCCTGTGTGCAGGGCTTCTACGCACAAGGTGGCACCTCATCCCGGCCCAAGGGTGGTGGCAGGAACCCAGGTGGCGCTCGGGGACTCAGCAGGGCCTGCCCCCGGGGCCTGCCCGCAACACCTGATTGCCCGCGGGCGTGTCCGTCCACCCTCAAAAAGTTCTGCTGGGACAGCCCTGACCGAGCTCCGAGCTCCTCGCCCTTGGACCGCCCCAGTGGGCTTCAGGAGTGGGTGTGTGCCAGCAGCAGCCCTCCCCACTCACCCACCGTGCGTCGGCCCCGCCCGACAAGCCCCTAGGGCCGGCGGGGCTTCCCGGGGGACCTATTTGCAACGCCGGGAAGCGCGGGGCAGTTCGTGTGTGCGGCCCGGGGACACCCGCAGGTGTGTGTGCTCCCCCCGTGGCCGGCCGAGGCGGCTAGCCAGCACCTGGGGGCTGTTGGCAGCGCCCCTGGGCAGCCTCCTAGAGTCAGGGTCTGGCAGGCTCCGGGCCAAATGGACTACGGAAGCCGAGAGGGGGCCCGTCCGCGCCAAAACCCAAAACGCGCTGCGGCCTCCAGGGAGGGACACAGGGGACACAAGTGGCTGTGTGGCTTGCAGTGCCCGACCAGAGGGAGGGAGGTTGGCTGGCTGCTGAGGCGCAGCAGGTGTCAGCCCTTCGGGAAGTGCCCGTGGATGCTTCGGGAATGGGGCCTGCCAACTCAGAACCCCCGTTCCCTGTGGCTGCAGCCGGCCAGGGGGCTCCAGGGTCGGGTGCGCCGCGGGCCTGGGGGGCTTCTTGCCTGTGTGCAGGGCTTCTACGCACAAGGTGGCACCTCATCCCGGCCCAAGGGTGGTGGCAGGAACCCAGGTGGCGCTCGGGGACTCAGCAGGGCCTGCCCCCGGGGCCTGCCCGCAACACCTGATTGCCCGCGGGCGTGTCCGTCCACCCTCAAAAAGTTCTGCTGGGACAGCCCTGGACCGAGCTCCGAGCTCCTCGCCCTTGGACCGCCCCAGTGGATTCAGGAGTGGGTGTGTGCCAGCAGCAGCCCTCCCCACTCACCCACCGTGCGTCGGCCCCGCCCGACAAGCCCCTAGGGCCGGCGGGGCTTCCCGGGGGACCTATTTGCAACGCCGGGAAGCGCGGGGCAGTTCGTGTGTGCGGCCCGGGGACACCCGCAGGTGTGTGTGCTCCCCCCGTGGCCGGCCGAGGCGGCTAGCCAGCACCTGGGGGCTGTTGGCAGCGCCCCTGGGCAGCCTCCTAGAGCCAGGGGTCTGGCAGGCTCCAGGGCCAAATGGACTACGGAAGCCGAGAGGGGCCCGTCCGCGCCAAAACCCAAAACGCGCTGCGGCCTCCAGGGAGGGACACAGGGGACACAAGTGGCTGTGTGGCTTGCAGTGCCCGACCAGAGGGAGGGAGGTTGGCTGGCTGCTGAGGCGCAGCAGGTGTCAGCCCTTCGGGAAGTGCCCGTGGATGCTTCGGGAATGGGGCCTGCCAACTCAGAACCCCCGTTCCCTGTGGCTGCATCCGGCCAGGGGGCTCCAGGGTCGGGTGCGCCGCGGGCCTGGGGGGCTTCTTGCCTGTGTGCAGGGCTTCTACGCACAAGGTGCACCTCATCCCGGCCCAAGGGTGGTGGCAGGAACCCAGGTGGCGCTCGGGGACTCAGCAGGGCCTGCCCCCGGGGCCTGCCCGCAACACCTGATTGCCCGCGGGCGTGTCCGTCCACCCTCAAAAAGTTCTGCTGGACAGCCCTGACCGAGCTCGAGCTCCTCGCCCTTGGACCGCCCCAGTGGCTTCAGGAGGTGGGTGTGTGCCAGCAGCAGCCCTCCCCACTCACCCACCGTGCGTCGGCCCCGCCCGACAAGCCCCTAGGCCGGCGGGGCTTCCCGGGGGACCTATTTGCAACGCCGGGAAGCGTGGGCTGTTCGTGTGTGCGGCCCGGGGACACCCGCAGGTGTGTGTGCTCCCCCGTGGCCGGCCGAGGCGGCTAGCCAGCACCTGGGGGCTGTTGGCAGCGCCCCTGGGCAGCCTCCTAGAGCCAGGGGTCTGGCAGGCTCCGGGGCCAAATGGACTACGGAAGCCGAGAGGGGCCCGTCCGCGCCAAAACCCAAAACGCGCTGCGGCCTCCAGGGAGGGACACAGGGGACACAAGTGGCTGTGTGGCTTGCAGTGCCCGACCAGAGGGAGGGAGGGTTGGCTGGCTGCTGAGGCGCAGCAGGTGTCAGCCCTTCGGGAAGTGCCCGTGGATGCTTCGGGAATGGGGCCTGCCAACTCAGAACCCCCGTTCCCTGTGGCTGCAGCCGGCCAGGGGGCTCCAGGGTCGGGTGCGCCGCGGGCCTGGGGGGCTTCTTGCCTGTGTGCAGGGCTTCTACGCACAAGGTGGCACCTCATCCCGGCCCAAGGGTGGTGGCAGGAAACCCAGGTGGCGCTCGGGGACTCAGCAGGGCCTGCCCCCGGGGCCTGCCCGCAACACCTGATTGCCCGCGGGCGTGTCCGTCCACCCTCAAAAAGTTCTGCTGGGACAGCCCTGACCGAGCTCCGAGCTCCTCGCCCTTGGACCGCCCCAGTGGGCTTCAGGAGTGGGTGTGTGCCAGCAGCAGCCCTCCCCACTCACCCACCGTGCGTCGGCCCCGCCCGACAAGCCCCTAGGGCCGGCGGGCTTCCCGGGGGACCTATTTGCAACGCCGGGAAGCGCGGGGCAGTTCGTGTGTGCGGCCGGGGACACCCGCAGTGTGTGTGCTCCCCCGTGGCCGGCCGAGGCGGCTAGCCAGCACCTGGGGGCTGTTGGCAGCGCCCCTGGGCAGCCTCCTAGAGCCAGGGGTCTGGCAGGCTCCGGGGCCAAATGGACTACGGAAGCCGAGAGGGGCCCGTCCGCGCCAAAACCCAAAACGCGCTGCGGCCTCCAGGGAGGGACACAGGAGACACAAGTGGCTGTGTGGCTTGCAGTGCCCGACCAGAGGGAGGAGGTTGGCTGGCTGCTGAGGCGCAGCAGGTGTCAGCCCTTCGGGAAGTGCCCGTGGATGCTTCGGGAATGGGGCCTGCCAACTCAGAACCCCCGTTCCCTGTGGCTGCAGCCGGCCAGGGGGCTCCAGGGTCGGGTGCGCCGCGGGCCTGGGGGGCTTCTTGCCTGTGTGCAGGGCTTCTACGCACAAGGTGGCACCTCATCCCGGCCCAAGGGTGGTGGCAGGAACCCAGGTGGCGCTCGGGGACTCAGCAGGGCCTGCCCCCGGGGCCTGCCCGCAACACCTGATTGCCCGCGGGCGTGTCCGTCCACCCTCAAAAAGTTCTGCTGGGACAGCCCTGACCGAGCTCCGAGCTCCTCGCCCTTGGACCGCCCCAGTGGGATTCAGGAGTGGGTGTGTGCCAGCAGCAGCCCTCCCCACTCACCCACCGTGCGTCGCCCCGCCCGACAAGCCCCTAGGGCCGGCGGGGCTTCCCGGGGGACCTATTTGCAACGCCGGGAAGCGCGGGGCAGTTCGTGTGTGAGGCCCGGGGACACCCGCAGGTGTGTGTGCTCCCCCCCGTGGCCGGCCGAGGCGGCTAGCCAGCACCTGGGGCTGTTGGCAGCACCCCTGGGCAGCCTCCTAGAGCCAGGGGTCTGGCAGGCTCCGGGGCCAAATGGACTATGGAAGCCGAGAGGGGCCCGTCCGCGCCAAAACCCAAAACGCGCTGCGGCCTCCAGGGAGGGACACAGGGGACACAAGTGGCTGTGTGGCTTGCAGTGCCCGACCAGAGGGAGGGAGGTTGGCTGGCTGCTGAGGCGCAGCAGGTGTCAGCCCTTCGGGAAGTGCCCGTGGATGCTTCGGGAATGGGGCCTGCCAACTCAGAACCCCCGTTCCCTGTGGCTGCAGCCGGCCAGGGGGCTCCAGGGTCGGGTGCGCCGCGGGCCTGGGGGGCTTCTTGCCTGTGTGCAGGGCTTCTACGCACAAGGTGGCACCTCATCCCGGCCCAAGAGGTGGTGGCAGGAACCCAGGTGGCGCTCGGGACTCAGCAGGGCCTGCCCCCGGGCCTGCCCGCAACACTGATTGCCCGCGGGCGTGTCCGTCCACCCTCAAAAAGTTCTGCTGGGACAGCCCTGACCGAGCTCCGAGCTCCTCGCCCTTGGACCGCCCCAGTGGGCTTCAGGAGTGGGTGTGTGCCCAGCAGCAGCCCTCCCCACTCACCCACCGTGCGTCGGCCCCGCCCGACAAGCCCCTAGGGCCGGCGGGCTTCCGGGGGACCTATTTGCAACGCCGGGAAGCGCGGGGCAGTTCGTGTGTGCGGCCCGGGGACACCCGCAGGTGTGTGTGCTCCCCCCGTGGCCGGCCGAGGCGGCTAGCCAGCACCTGGGGGCTGTTGGCAGCGCCCCTGGGCAGCCTCCTAGAGCCAGGGGTCTGGCAGGCTCCGGGGCCAAATGGACTACGGAAGCCGAGAGGGGCCCGTCCGCGCCAAAACCCAAAACGCGCTGCGGCCTCCAGGGAGGGACACAGGGGACACAAGTGGCTGTGTGGCTTGCAGTGCCCGACCAGAGGGAGGGAGGTTGGCTGGCTGCTGAGGCGCAGCAGGTGTCAGCCCTTCGGGAAGTGCCCGTGGATGCTTCGGGAATGGGGCCTGCCAACTCAGAACCCCCGTTCCCTGTGGCTGCAGCCGGCCAGGGGCTCCAGGGTCGGGTGCGCCGCGGGCCTGGGGGGCTTCTTGCCTGTGTGCAGGGCTTCTACGCACAAGGTGGCACCTCATCCCGGCCCAAGGGTGGTGGCAGGAACCCAGGTGGCGCTCGGGGACTCAGCAGGGCCTGCCCCCGGGGCCTGCCCGCAACACCTGATTGCCCGCGGGCGTGTCCGTCCACCCTCAAAAAGTTCTGCTGGGACAGCCCTGACCGAGCTCCGAGCTCCTCGCCCTTGGACCGCCCCAGTGGGCTTCAGGAGTGGGTGTGTGCCAGCAGCAGCCCTCCCCACTCACCCACCGTGCGTCGGCCCCGCCCGACAAGCCCCTAGGGCCGGCGGGGCTTCCCGGGGGACCTATTTGCAACGCCGGGAAGCGCGGGGCAGTTCGTGTGTGCGGCCCGGGGACACCCGCAGGTGTGTGTGCTCCCCCCGTGGCCGGCCGAGGCGGCTAGCCAGCACCTGGGGGCTGTTGGCAGCGCCCTGGGCAGCCTCCTAGAGCCAGGGGTCTGGCAGGCTCCGGGGCCAAATGGACTACGGAAGCCGAGAGGGGCCCGTCCGCGCCAAAACCCAAAACGCGCTGCGGCCTCCAGGGAGGGACACAGGGGACACAAGTGGCTGTGTGGCTTGCAGTGCCCGACCAGAGGGAGGGAGGTTGGCTGGCTGCTGAGGCGCAGCAGGTGTCAGCCCTTCGGGAAGTGCCCGTGGATGCTTCGGGAATGGGGCCTGCCAACTCAGAACCCCCGTTCCCTGTGGCTGCAGCCGGCCAGGGGGCTCCAGGGTCGGGTGCGCCGCGGGCCTGGGGGGCTTCTTGCCTGTGTGCAGGGCTTCTACGCACAAGGTGGCACCTCATCCCGGCCCAAGGGTGGTGGCAGGAACCCAGGTGGCGCTCGGGGACTCAGCAGGGCCTGCCCCCGGGCCTGCCCGCAACACCTGATTGCCCGCGGGCGTGTCCGTCCACCCTCAAAAAGTTCTGCTGGGACAGCCCTGACCGAGCTCCGAGCTCCTCGCCCTTGGACCGCCCCAGTGGGCTTCAGGAGTGGGTGTGTGCCAGCAGCAGCCCTCCCCACTCACCCACCGTGCGTCGGCCCCGCCCGACAAGCCCCTAGGGCCGGCGGGGCTTCCCGGGGGACCTATTTGCAACGCCGGGAAGCGTGGGGCAGTTCGTGTGTGCGGCCCGGGGACACCCGCAGGTGTGTGTGCTCCCCCCGTGGCCGGCCGAGGCGGCTAGCCAGCACCTGGGGGCTGTTGGCAGCGCCCCTGGGCAGCCTCCTAGAGCCAGGGGTCTGGCAGGCTCCGGGGCCAAATGGACTACGGAAGCCGAGAGGGGCCCGTCCGCGCCAAAACCCAAAACGCGCTGCGGCCTCCAGGGAGGGACACAGGGGACACAAGTGGCTGTGTGGCTTGCAGTGCCCGACCAGAGGGAGGGAGGTTGGCTGGCTGCTGAGGCGCAGCAGGTGTCAGCCCTTCGGGAAGTGCCCGTGGATGCTTCGGGAATGGGGCCTGCCAACTCAGAACCCCCGTTCCCTGTGGCTGCAGCCGGCCAGGGGGCTCCAGGGTCGGGTGCGCCGCGGGCCTGGGGGGCTTCTTGCCTGTGTGCAGGGCTTCTACGCACAAGGTGGCACCTCATCCCGGCCCAAGGGTGGTGGCAGGAACCCAGGTGGCGCTCGGGGACTCAGCAGGGCCTGCCCCCGGGGCCTGCCCGCAACACCTGATTGCCCGCGGGCGTGTCCGTCCACCCTCAAAAAGTTCTGCTGGGACAGCCCTGACCGAGCTCCGAGCTCCTCGCCCTTGGACCGCCCCAGTGGGCTTCAGGAGTGGGTGTGTGCCAGCAGCAGCCCTCCCCACTCACCCACCGTGCGTCGGCCCCGCCCGACAAGCCCCTAGGGCCGGCGGGGCTTCCCGGGGGACCTATTTGCAACGCCGGGAAGCGCGGGGCAGTTCGTGTGTGCGGCCCGGGGACACCCGCAGGTGTGTGTGCTCCCCCCGTGGCCGGCCGAGGCGGCTAGCCAGCACCTGGGGGCTGTTGGCAGCGCCCCTGGGCAGCCTCCTAGAGCCAGGGGTCTGGCAGGCTCCGGGGCCAAATGGACTACGGAAGCCGAGAGGGGCCCGTCCGCGCCAAAACCCAAAACGCGCTGCGGCCTCCAGGGAGGGACACAGGGGACACAAGTGGCTGTGTGGCTTGCAGTGCCCGACCAGAGGGAGGGAGGTTGGCTGGCTGCTGAGGCGCAGCAGGTGTCAGCCCTTCGGGAAGTGCCCGTGGATGCTTCGGGAATGGGGCCTGCCAACTCAGAACCCCCGTTCCCTGTGGCTGCAGCCGGCCAGGGGGCTCCAGGGTCGGGTGCGCCGCGGGCCTGGGGGGCTTCTTGCCTGTGTGCAGGGCTTCTACGCACAAGGTGGCACCTCATCCCGGCCCAAGGGTGGTGGCAGGAACCCAGGTGGCGCTCGGGGACTCAGCAGGGCCTGCCCCCGGGGCCTGCCCGCAACACCTGATTGCCCGCGGGCGTGTCCGTCCACCCTCAAAAAGTTCTGCTGGGACAGCCCTGACCGAGCTCCGAGCTCCTCGCCCTTGGACCGCCCCAGTGGGCTTCAGGAGTGGGTGTGTGCCAGCAGCAGCCCTCCCCACTCACCCACCGTGCGTCGGCCCCGCCCGACAAGCCCCTAGGGCCGGCGGGGCTTCCCGGGGGACCTATTTGCAACGCCGGGAAGCGCGGGGCAGTTCGTGTGTGCGGCCCGGGGACACCCGCAGGTGTGTGTGCTCCCCCCGTGGCCGGCCGAGGCGGCTAGCCAGCACCTGGGGGCTGTTGGCAGCGCCCCTGGGCAGCCTCCTAGAGCCAGGGGTCTGGCAGGCTCCGGGGGCAAATGGACTACGGAAGCCGAGAGGGGCCCGTCCGCGCCAAAACCCAAAACGCGCTGCGGCCTCCAGGGAGGGACACAGGGGACACAAGTGGCTGTGTGGCTTGCAGTGCCCGACCAGAGGGAGGGAGGTTGGCTGGCTGCTGAGGCGCAGCAGGTGTCAGCCCTTCGGGAAGTGCCCGTGGATGCTTCGGGAATGGGGCCTGCCAACTCAGAACCCCCGTTCCCTGTGGCTGCAGCCGGCCAGGGGGCTCCAGGGTCGGGTGCGCCGCGGGCCTGGGGGGCTTCTTGCCTGTGTGCAGGGCTTCTACGCACAAGGTGGCACCTCATCCCGGCCCAAGGGTGGTGGCAGGAACCCAGGTGGCGCTCGGGGACTCAGCAGGGCCTGCCCCCGGGGCCTGCCCGCAACACCTGATTGCCCGCGGGCGTGTCCGTCCACCCTCAAAAAGTTCTGCTGGGACAGCCCTGACCGAGCTCCGAGCTCCTCGCCCTTGGACCGCCCCAGTGGGCTTCAGGAGTGGGTGTGTCCAGCAGCAGCCCTCCCCACTCACCCACCATGCGTCGGCCCCGCCCGACAAGCCCCTAGGGCCGGCGGGGCTTCCCGGGGGACCTATTTGCAACGCCGGGAAGCGCGGGGCAGTTCGTGTGTGCGGCCCGGGGACACCCGCAGGTGTGTGTGCTCCCCCCGTGGCCGGCCGAGGCGGCTAGCCAGCACCTGGGGGCTGTTGGCAGCGCCCCTGGGCAGCCTCCTAGAGCCAGGGGTCTGGCAGGCTCCGGGGCCAAATGGACTACGGAAGCCGAGAGGGGCCCGTCCGCGCCAAAACCCAAAACGCGCTGCGGCCTCCAGGGAGGGACACAGGAGACACAAGTGGCTGTGTGGCTTGCAGTGCCCGACCAGAGGGAGGGAGGTTGGCTGGCTGCTGAGGCGCAGCAGGTGTCAGCCCTTCGGGAAGTGCCCGTGGATGCTTCGGGAATGGGGCCTGCCAACTCAGAACCCCCGTTCCCTGTGGCTGCAGCCGGCCAGGGGGCTCCAGGGTCGGGTGCGCCGCGGGCCTGGGGGGCTTCTTGCCTGTGTGCAGGGCTTCTACGCACAAGGTGGCACCTCATCCCGGCCCAAGGGTGGTGGCAGGAACCCAGGTGGCGCTCGGGGACTCAGCAGGGCCTGCCCCCGGGGCCTGCCCGCAACACCTGATTGCCCGCGGGCGTGTCTGTCCACCCTCAAAAAGTTCTGCTGGGACAGCCCTGACCGAGCTCCGAGCTCCTCGCCCTTGGACCGCCCCAGTGGGCTTCAGGAGTGGGTGTGTGCCAGCAGCAGCCCTCCCCACTCACCCACCGTGCGTCGGCCCCTCCCGACAAGCCCCTAGGGCCGGCGGGGCTTCCCGGGGGACCTATTTGCAACGCCGGGAAGCGCGGGGCAGTTCGTGTGTGAGGCTCGGGGACACCCGCAGGTGTGTGTGCTCCCCCCGTGGCCGGCCGAGGCGGCTAGCCAGCACCTGGGGGCTGTTGGCAGCGCCCCTGGGCAGCCTCCTAGAGCCAGGGGTCTGGCAGGCTCCGGGGCCAAATGGACTACGGAAGCCGAGAGGGGCCCGTCCGCGCCAAAACCCAAAACGCGCTGCGGCCTCCAGGGAGGGACACAGGGGACACAAGTGGCTGTGTGGCTTGCAGTGCCCGACCAGAGGGAGGGAGGTTGGCTGGCTGCTGAGGCGCAGCAGGTGTCAGCCCTTCGGGAAGTGCCCGTGGATGCTTCGGGAATGGGGCCTGCCAACTCAGAACCCCCGTTCCCTGTGGCTGCATCCGGCCAGGGGGCTCCAGGGTCGGGTGCGCCGCGGGCCTGGGGGGCTTCTTGCCTGTGTGCAGGGCTTCTACGCACAAGGTGGCACCTCATCCCGGCCCAAGGGTGGTGGCAGGAACCCAGGTGGCGCTCGGGGACTCAGCAGGGCCTGCCCCCGGGGCCTGCCCGCAACACCTGATTGCCCGCGGGCGTGTCCGTCCACCATCAAAAAGTTCTGCTGGGACAGCCCTGACCGAGCTCCGAGCTCCTCGCCCTTGGACCGCCCCAGTGGGCTTCAGGAGTGGGTGTGTGCCAGCAGCAGCCCTCCCCACTCACCCACCGTGCGTCGGCCCCGCCCGACAAGCCCCTAGGGCCGGCGGGGCTTCCCGGGGGACCTATTTGCAACGCCGGGAAGCGCGGGGCAGTTCGTGTGTGCGGCCCGGGGACACCCGCAGGTGTGTGTGCTCCCCCCGTGGCCGGCCGAGGCGGCTAGCCAGCACCTGGGGGCTGTTGGCAGCGCCCCTGGGCAGCCTCCTAGAGCCAGGGGTCTGGCAGGCTCCGGGGCCAAATGGACTACGGAAGCCGAGAGGGGCCCGTCCGCGCCAAAACCCAAAACGCGCTGCGGCCTCCAGGGAGGGACACAGGGGACACAAGTGGCTGTGTGGCTTGCAGTGCCCGACCAGAGGGAGGGAGGTTGGCTGGCTGCTGAGGCGCAGCAGGTGTCAGCCCTTCGGGAAGTGCCCGTGGATGCTTCGGGAATGGGGCCTGCCAACTCAGAACCCCCGTTCCCTGTGGCTGCAGCCGGCCAGGGGGCTCCAGGGTCGGGTGCGCCGCGGGCCTGGGGGGCTTCTTGCCTGTGTGCAGGGCTTCTACGCACAAGGTGGCACCTCATCCCGGCCCAAGGGTGGTGGCAGGAACCCAGGTGGCGCTCGGGGACTCAGCAGGGCCTGCCCCCGGGGCCTGCCCGCAACACCTGATTGCCCGCGGGCGTGTCCGTCCACCCTCAAAAAGTTCTGCTGGGACAGCCCTGACCGAGCTCTGAGCTCCTCGCCCTTGGACCGCCCCAGTGGGCTTCAGGAGTGGGTGTGTGCCAGCAGCAGCCCTCCCCACTCACCCACCGTGCGTCGGCCCCGCCCGACAAGCCCCTAGGGCCGGCGGGGCTTCCCGGGGGACCTATTTGCAACGCCGGGAAGCGCGGGGCAGTTCGTGTGTGCGGCCCGGGGACACCCGCAGGTGTGTGTGCTCCCCCCGTGGCCGGCCGAGGCGGCTAGCCAGCACCTGGGGGCTGTTGGCAGCGCCCCTGGGCAGCCTCCTAGAGCCAGGGGTCTGGCAGGCTCCGGGGCCAAATGGACTACGGAAGCCGAGAGGGGCCCGTCCGCGCCAAAACCCAAAACGCGCTGCGGCCTCCAGGGAGGGACACAGGGGACACAAGTGGCTGTGTGGCTTGCAGTGCCCGACCAGAGGGAGGGAGGTTGGCTGGCTGCTGAGGCGCAGCAGGTGTCAGCCCTTCGGGAAGTGCCCGTGGATGCTTCGGGAATGGGGCCTGCCAACTCAGAACCCCCGTTCCCTGTGGCTGCAGCCGGCCAGGGGGCTCCAGGGTCGGGTGCGCCGCGGGCCTGGGGGGCTTCTTGCCTGTGTGCAGGGCTTCTACGCACAAGGTGGCACCTCATCCCGGCCCAAGGGTGGTGGCAGGAACCCAGGTGGCGCTCGGGGACTCAGCAGGGCCTGCCCCCGGGGCCTGCCCGCAACACCTGATTGCCCGCGGGCGTGTCCGTCCACCCTCAAAAAGTTCTGCTGGGACAGCCCTGACCGAGCTCCGAGCTCCTCGCCCTTGGACCGCCCCAGTGGGCTTCAGGAGTGGGTGTGTGCCAGCAGCAGCCCTCCCCACTCACCCACCGTGCGTCGGCCCCGCCCGACAAGCCCCTAGGGCCGGCGGGGCTTCCCGGGGGACCTATTTGCAACGCCGGGAAGCGCGGGGCAGTTCGTGTGTGCGGCCCGGGGACACCCGCAGGTGTGTGTGCTCCCCCCGTGGCCGGCCGAGGCGGCTAGCCAGCACCTGGGGGCTGTTGGCAGCGCCCCTGGGCAGCCTCCTAGAGCCAGGGGTCTGGCAGGCTCCGGGGGCAAATGGACTACGGAAGCCGAGAGGGGCCCGTCCGCGCCAAAACCCAAAACGCGCTGCGGCCTCCAGGGAGGGACACAGGGGACACAAGTGGCTGTGTGGCTTGCAGTGCCCGACCAGAGGGAGGGAGGTTGGCTGGCTGCTGAGGCGCAGCAGGTGTCAGCCCTTCGGGAAGTGCCCGTGGATGCTTCGGGAATGGGGCCTGCCAACTCAGAACCCCCGTTCCCTGTGGCTGCAGCCGGCCAGGGGGCTCCAGGGTCGGGTGCGCCGCGGGCCTGGGGGGCTTCTTGCCTGTGTGCAGGGCTTCTACGCACAAGGTGGCACCTCATCCCGGCCCAAGGGTGGTGGCAGGAACCCAGGTGGCGCTCGGGGACTCAGCAGGGCCTGCCCCCGGGGCCTGCCCGCAACACCTGATTGCCCGCGGGCGTGTCCGTCCACCCTCAAAAAGTTCTGCTGGGACAGCCCTGACCGAGCTCCGAGCTCCTCGCCCTTGGACCGCCCCAGTGGGCTTCAGGAGTGGGTGTGTGCCAGCAGCAGCCCTCCCCACTCACCCACCGTGCGTCGGCCCCGCCCGACAAGCCCCTAGGGCCGGCGGGGCTTCCCGGGGGACCTATTTGCAACGCCGGGAAGCGCGGGGCAGTTCGTGTGTGCGGCCCGGGGACACCCGCAGGTGTGTGTGCTCCCCCCGTGGCCGGCCGAGGCGGCTAGCCAGCACCTGGGGGCTGTTGGCAGCGCCCCTGGGCAGCCTCCTAGAGCCAGGGGTCTGGCAGGCTCCGGGGCCAAATGGACTACGGAAGCCGAGAGGGGCCCGTCCGCGCCAAAACCCAAAACGCGCTGCGGCCTCCAGGGAGGGACACAGGAGACACAAGTGGCTGTGTGGCTTGCAGTGCCCGACCAGAGGGAGGGAGGTTGGCTGGCTGCTGAGGCGCAGCAGGTGTCAGCCCTTCGGGAAGTGCCCGTGGATGCTTCGGGAATGGGGCCTGCCAACTCAGAACCCCCGTTCCCTGTGGCTGCAGCCGGCCAGGGGGCTCCAGGGTCGGGTGCGCCGCGGGCCTGGGGGGCTTCTTGCCTGTGTGCAGGGCTTCTACGCACAAGGTGGCACCTCATCCCGGCCCAAGGGTGGTGGCAGGAACCCAGGTGGCGCTCGGGGACTCAGCAGGGCCTGCCCCCGGGGCCTGCCCGCAACACCTGATTGCCCGCGGGCGTGTCTGTCCACCCTCAAAAAGTTCTGCTGGGACAGCCCTGACCGAGCTCCGAGCTCCTCGCCCTTGGACCGCCCCAGTGGGCTTCAGGAGTGGGTGTGTGCCAGCAGCAGCCCTCCCCACTCACCCACCGTGCGTCGGCCCCTCCCGACAAGCCCCTAGGGCCGGCGGGGCTTCCCGGGGGACCTATTTGCAACGCCGGGAAGCGCGGGGCAGTTCGTGTGTGAGGCTCGGGGACACCCGCAGGTGTGTGTGCTCCCCCCGTGGCCGGCCGAGGCGGCTAGCCAGCACCTGGGGGCTGTTGGCAGCGCCCCTGGGCAGCCTCCTAGAGCCAGGGGTCTGGCAGGCTCCGGGGCCAAATGGACTACGGAAGCCGAGAGGGGCCCGTCCGCGCCAAAACCCAAAACGCGCTGCGGCCTCCAGGGAGGGACACAGGGGACACAAGTGGCTGTGTGGCTTGCAGTGCCCGACCAGAGGGAGGGAGGTTGGCTGGCTGCTGAGGCGCAGCAGGTGTCAGCCCTTCGGGAAGTGCCCGTGGATGCTTCGGGAATGGGGCCTGCCAACTCAGAACCCCCGTTCCCTGTGGCTGCATCCGGCCAGGGGGCTCCAGGGTCGGGTGCGCCGCGGGCCTGGGGGGCTTCTTGCCTGTGTGCAGGGCTTCTACGCACAAGGTGGCACCTCATCCCGGCCCAAGGGTGGTGGCAGGAACCCAGGTGGCGCTCGGGGACTCAGCAGGGCCTGCCCCCGGGGCCTGCCCGCAACACCTGATTGCCCGCGGGCGTGTCCGTCCACCATCAAAAAGTTCTGCTGGGACAGCCCTGACCGAGCTCCGAGCTCCTCGCCCTTGGACCGCCCCAGTGGGCTTCAGGAGTGGGTGTGTGCCAGCAGCAGCCCTCCCCACTCACCCACCGTGCGTCGGCCCCGCCCGACAAGCCCCTAGGGCCGGCGGGGCTTCCCGGGGGACCTATTTGCAACGCCGGGAAGCGCGGGGCAGTTCGTGTGTGCGGCCCGGGGACACCCGCAGGTGTGTGTGCTCCCCCCGTGGCCGGCCGAGGCGGCTAGCCAGCACCTGGGGGCTGTTGGCAGCGCCCCTGGGCAGCCTCCTAGAGCCAGGGGTCTGGCAGGCTCCGGGGCCAAATGGACTACGGAAGCCGAGAGGGGCCCGTCCGCGCCAAAACCCAAAACGCGCTGCGGCCTCCAGGGAGGGACACAGGGGACACAAGTGGCTGTGTGGCTTGCAGTGCCCGACCAGAGGGAGGGAGGTTGGCTGGCTGCTGAGGCGCAGCAGGTGTCAGCCCTTCGGGAAGTGCCCGTGGATGCTTCGGGAATGGGGCCTGCCAACTCAGAACCCCCGTTCCCTGTGGCTGCAGCCGGCCAGGGGGCTCCAGGGTCGGGTGCGCCGCGGGCCTGGGGGGCTTCTTGCCTGTGTGCAGGGCTTCTACGCACAAGGTGGCACCTCATCCCGGCCCAAGGGTGGTGGCAGGAACCCAGGTGGCGCTCGGGGACTCAGCAGGGCCTGCCCCCGGGGCCTGCCCGCAACACCTGATTGCCCGCGGGCGTGTCCGTCCACCCTCAAAAAGTTCTGCTGGGACAGCCCTGACCGAGCTCTGAGCTCCTCGCCCTTGGACCGCCCCAGTGGGCTTCAGGAGTGGGTGTGTGCCAGCAGCAGCCCTCCCCACTCACCCACCGTGCGTCGGCCCCGCCCGACAAGCCCCTAGGGCCGGCGGGGCTTCCCGGGGGACCTATTTGCAACGCCGGGAAGCGCGGGGCAGTTCGTGTGTGCGGCCCGGGGACACCCGCAGGTGTGTGTGCTCCCCCCGTGGCCGGCCGAGGCGGCTAGCCAGCACCTGGGGGCTGTTGGCAGCGCCCCTGGGCAGCCTCCTAGAGCCAGGGGTCTGGCAGGCTCCGGGGCCAAATGGACTACGGAAGCCGAGAGGGGCCCGTCCGCGCCAAAACCCAAAACGCGCTGCGGCCTCCAGGGAGGGACACAGGGGACACAAGTGGCTGTGTGGCTTGCAGTGCCCGACCAGAGGGAGGGAGGTTGGCTGGCTGCTGAGGCGCAGCAGGTGTCAGCCCTTCGGGAAGTGCCCGTGGATGCTTCGGGAATGGGGCCTGCCAACTCAGAACCCCCGTTCCCTGTGGCTGCAGCCGGCCAGGGGGCTCCAGGGTCGGGTGCGCCGCGGGCCTGGGGGGCTTCTTGCCTGTGTGCAGGGCTTCTACGCACAAGGTGGCACCTCATCCCGGCCCAAGGGTGGTGGCAGGAACCCAGGTGGCGCTCGGGGACTCAGCAGGGCCTGCCCCCGGGGCCTGCCCGCAACACCTGATTGCCCGCGGGCGTGTCCGTCCACCCTCAAAAAGTTCTGCTGGGACAGCCCTGACCGAGCTCCGAGCTCCTCGCCCTTGGACCGCCCCAGTGGGCTTCAGGAGTGGGTGTGTGCCAGCAGCAGCCCTCCCCACTCACCCACCGTGCGTCGGCCCCGCCCGACAAGCCCCTAGGGCCGGCGGGGCTTCCCGGGGGACCTATTTGCAACGCCGGGAAGCGCGGGGCAGTTCGTGTGTGCGGCCCGGGGACACCCGCAGGTGTGTGTGCTCCCCCCGTGGCCGGCCGAGGCGGCTAGCCAGCACCTGGGGGCTGTTGGCAGCGCCCCTGGGCAGCCTCCTAGAGCCAGGGGTCTGGCAGGCTCCGGGGGCAAATGGACTACGGAAGCCGAGAGGGGCCCGTCCGCGCCAAAACCCAAAACGCGCTGCGGCCTCCAGGGAGGGACACAGGGGACACAAGTGGCTGTGTGGCTTGCAGTGCCCGACCAGAGGGAGGGAGGTTGGCTGGCTGCTGAGGCGCAGCAGGTGTCAGCCCTTCGGGAAGTGCCCGTGGATGCTTCGGGAATGGGGCCTGCCAACTCAGAACCCCCGTTCCCTGTGGCTGCAGCCGGCCAGGGGGCTCCAGGGTCGGGTGCGCCGCGGGCCTGGGGGGCTTCTTGCCTGTGTGCAGGGCTTCTACGCACAAGGTGGCACCTCATCCCGGCCCAAGGGTGGTGGCAGGAACCCAGGTGGCGCTCGGGGACTCAGCAGGGCCTGCCCCCGGGGCCTGCCCGCAACACCTGATTGCCCGCGGGCGTGTCCGTCCACCCTCAAAAAGTTCTGCTGGGACAGCCCTGACCGAGCTCTGAGCTCCTCGCCCTTGGACCGCCCCAGTGGGCTTCAGGAGTGGGTGTGTGCCAGCAGCAGCCCTCCCCACTCACCCACCGTGCGTCGGCCCCGCCCGACAAGCCCCTAGGGCCGGCGGGGCTTCCCGGGGGACCTATTTGCAACGCCGGGAAGCGCGGGGCAGTTCGTGTGTGCGGCCCGGGGACACCCGCAGGTGTGTGTGCTCCCCCCGTGGCCGGCCGAGGCGGCTAGCCAGCACCTGGGGGCTGTTGGCAGCGCCCCTGGGCAGCCTCCTAGAGCCAGGGGTCTGGCAGGCTCCGGGGCCAAATGGACTACGGAAGCCGAGAGGGGCCCGTCCGCGCCAAAACCCAAAACGCGCTGCGGCCTCCAGGGAGGGACACAGGGGACACAAGTGGCTGTGTGGCTTGCAGTGCCCGACCAGAGGGAGGGAGGTTGGCTGGCTGCTGAGGCGCAGCAGGTGTCAGCCCTTCGGGAAGTGCCCGTGGATGCTTCGGGAATGGGGCCTGCCAACTCAGAACCCCCGTTCCCTGTGGCTGCAGCCGGCCAGGGGGCTCCAGGGTCGGGTGCGCCGCGGGCCTGGGGGGCTTCTTGCCTGTGTGCAGGGCTTCTACGCACAAGGTGGCACCTCATCCCGGCCCAAGGGTGGTGGCAGGAACCCAGGTGGCGCTCGGGGACTCAGCAGGGCCTGCCCCCGGGGCCTGCCCGCAACACCTGATTGCCCGCGGGCGTGTCCGTCCACCCTCAAAAAGTTCTGCTGGGACAGCCCTGACCGAGCTCCGAGCTCCTCGCCCTTGGACCGCCCCAGTGGGCTTCAGGAGTGGGTGTGTGCCAGCAGCAGCCCTCCCCACTCACCCACCGTGCGTCGGCCCCGCCCGACAAGCCCCTAGGGCCGGCGGGGCTTCCCGGGGGACCTATTTGCAACGCCGGGAAGCGCGGGGCAGTTCGTGTGTGCGGCCCGGGGACACCCGCAGGTGTGTGTGCTCCCCCCGTGGCCGGCCGAGGCGGCTAGCCAGCACCTGGGGGCTGTTGGCAGCGCCCCTGGGCAGCCTCCTAGAGCCAGGGGTCTGGCAGGCTCCGGGGGCAAATGGACTACGGAAGCCGAGAGGGGCCCGTCCGCGCCAAAACCCAAAACGCGCTGCGGCCTCCAGGGAGGGACACAGGGGACACAAGTGGCTGTGTGGCTTGCAGTGCCCGACCAGAGGGAGGGAGGTTGGCTGGCTGCTGAGGCGCAGCAGGTGTCAGCCCTTCGGGAAGTGCCCGTGGATGCTTCGGGAATGGGGCCTGCCAACTCAGAACCCCCGTTCCCTGTGGCTGCAGCCGGCCAGGGGGCTCCAGGGTCGGGTGCGCCGCGGGCCTGGGGGGCTTCTTGCCTGTGTGCAGGGCTTCTACGCACAAGGTGGCACCTCATCCCGGCCCAAGGGTGGTGGCAGGAACCCAGGTGGCGCTCGGGGACTCAGCAGGGCCTGCCCCCGGGGCCTGCCCGCAACACCTGATTGCCCGCGGGCGTGTCCGTCCACCCTCAAAAAGTTCTGCTGGGACAGCCCTGACCGAGCTCCGAGCTCCTCGCCCTTGGACCGCCCCAGTGGGCTTCAGGAGTGGGTGTGTGCCAGCAGCAGCCCTCCCCACTCACCCACCGTGCGTCGGCCCCGCCCGACAAGCCCCTAGGGCCGGCGGGGCTTCCCGGGGGACCTATTTGCAACGCCGGGAAGCGCGGGGCAGTTCGTGTGTGCGGCCCGGGGACACCCGCAGGTGTGTGTGCTCCCCCCGTGGCCGGCCGAGGCGGCTAGCCAGCACCTGGGGGCTGTTGGCAGCGCCCCTGGGCAGCCTCCTAGAGCCAGGGGTCTGGCAGGCTCCGGGGCCAAATGGACTACGGAAGCCGAGAGGGGCCCGTCCGCGCCAAAACCCAAAACGCGCTGCGGCCTCCAGGGAGGGACACAGGGGACACAAGTGGCTGTGTGGCTTGCAGTGCCCGACCAGAGGGAGGGAGGTTGGCTGGCTGCTGAGGCGCAGCAGGTGTCAGCCCTTCGGGAAGTGCCCGTGGATGCTTCGGGAATGGGGCCTGCCAACTCAGAACCCCCGTTCCCTGTGGCTGCATCCGGCCAGGGGGCTCCAGGGTCGGGTGCGCCGCGGGCCTGGGGGGCTTCTTGCCTGTGTGCAGGGCTTCTACGCACAAGGTGGCACCTCATCCCGGCCCAAGGGTGGTGGCAGGAACCCAGGTGGCGCTCGGGGACTCAGCAGGGCCTGCCCCCGGGGCCTGCCCGCAACACCTGATTGCCCGCGGGCGTGTCCGTCCACCCTCAAAAAGTTCTGCTGGGACAGCCCTGACCGAGCTCCGAGCTCCTCGCCCTTGGACCGCCCCAGTGGGCTTCAGGAGTGGGTGTGTGCCAGCAGCAGCCCTCCCCACTCACCCACCGTGCGTCGGCCCCGCCCGACAAGCCCCTAGGGCCGGCGGGGCTTCCCGGGGGACCTATTTGCAACGCCGGGAAGCGCGGGGCAGTTCGTGTGTGCGGCCCGGGGACACCCGCAGGTGTGTGTGCTCCCCCCGTGGCCGGCCGAGGCGGCTAGCCAGCACCTGGGGGCTGTTGGCAGCGCCCCTGGGCAGCCTCCTAGAGCCAGGGGTCTGGCAGGCTCCGGGGCCAAATGGACTACGGAAGCCGAGAGGGGCCCGTCCGCGCCAAAACCCAAAACGCGCTGCGGCCTCCAGGGAGGGACACAGGGGACTCAAGTGGCTGTGTGGCGTGCAGTGCCCGACCAGAGGGAGGGAGGTTGGCTGGCTGCTGAGGCGCAGCAGGTGTCAGCCCTTCGGGAAGTGCCCGTGGATGCTTCGGGAATGGGGCCTGCCAACTCAGAACCCCCGTTCCCTGTGGCTGCAGCCGGCCAGGGGGCTCCAGGGTCGGGTGCGCCGCGGGCCTGGGGGGCTTCTTGCCTGTGTGCAGGGCTTCTACGCACAAGGTGGCACCTCATCCCGGCCCAAGGGTGGTGGCAGGAACCCAGGTGGCGCTCGGGGACTCAGCAGGGCCTGCCCCCGGGGCCTGCCCGCAACACCTGATTGCCCGCGGGCGTGTCCGTCCACCCTCAAAAAGTTCTGCTGGGACAGCCCTGACCGAGCTCCGAGCTCCTCGCCCTTGGACCGCCCCAGTGGGCTTCAGGAGTGGGTGTGTGCCAGCAGCAGCCCTCCCCACTCACCCACCGTGCGTCGGCCCCGCCCGACAAGCCCCTAGGGCCGGCGGGGCTTCCCGGGGGACCTATTTGCAACGCCGGGAAGCGCGGGGCAGTTCGTGTGTGCGGCCCGGGGACACCCGCAGGTGTGTGTGCTCCCCCCGTGGCCGGCCGAGGCGGCTAGCCAGCACCTGGGGACTGTTGGCAGCGCCCCTGGGCAGCCTCCTAGAGCCAGGGGTCTGGCAGGCTCCGGGGCCAAATGGACTACGGAAGCCGAGAGGGGCCCGTCCGCGCCAAAACCCAAAACGCGCTGCGGCCTCCAGGGAGGGACACAGGGGACACAAGTGGCTGTGTGGCGTGCATTGCCCGACCAGAGGGAGGGAGGTTGGCTGGCTGCTGAGGCGCAGCAGGTGTCAGCCCTTCGGGAAGTGCCCGTGGATGCTTCGGGAATGGGGCCTGCCAACTCAGAACCCCCGTTCCCTGTGGCTGCAGCCGGCCAGGGGGCTCCAGGGTCGGGTGCGCCGCGGGCCTGGGGGGCTTCTTGCCTGTGTGCAGGGCTTCTACGCACAAGGTGGCACCTCATCCCGGCCCAAGGGTGGTGGCAGGAACCCAGGTGGCGCTCGGGGACTCAGCAGGGCCTGCCCCCGGGGCCTGCCCGCAACACCTGATTGCCCGCGGGCGTGTCCGTCCACCCTCAAAAAGTTCTGCTGGGACAGCCCTGACCGAGCTCCGAGCTCCTCGCCCTTGGACCGCCCCAGTGGGCTTCAGGAGTGGGTGTGTGGCAGCAGCAGCCCTCCCCAGTCAACCACCTTGCGTCGGCCCCGCCCGACAAGCCCCTAGGGCGGGCGGGGCTTCCCGGGGGGCCTATTTGCAACGCCGGGAAGCGCGGGGCAGTTCGTGTGTGCGGCCCGGGGACACTCGCAGGGGTGTGTGCTCCCCCCGTGGCCGGCCGAGGCGGCTAGCCAGCACCTGGGGGCTGTTGGCAGCGCCCCTGGGCAGCCTCCTAGAGCCAGGGGTCTGGCAGGCTCCGGGGGCAAATGGACTACGGAAGCCGAGAGGGGCCCGTCCGCGCCAAAACCCAAAACGCGCTGCGGCCTCCAGGGAGGGACACAGGGGACACAAGTGGCTGTGTGGCGTGCAGTGCCCGACCAGAGGGAGGGAGGTTGGCTGGCTGCTGAGGCGCAGCAGGTGTCAGCCCTTCGGGAAGTGCCCGTGGATGCTTCGGGAATGGGGCCTGCCAACTCAGAACCCCCGTTCCCTGTGGCTGCAGCCGGCCAGGGGGCTCCAGGGTCGGGTGCGCCGCGGGCCTGGGGGGCTTCTTGCCTGTGTGCAGGGCTTCTACGCACAAGGTGGCACCTCATCCCGGCCCAAGGGTGGTGGCAGGAACCCAGGTGGCGCTCGGGGACTCAGCAGGGCCTGCCCCCGGGGCCTGCCCGCAACACCTGATTGCCCGTGGGCGTGTCCGTCCACCCTCAAAAAGTTCTGCTGGGACAGCCCTGACCGAGCTCCGAGCTCCTCGCCCTTGGACCGCCCCAGTGGGCTTCAGGAGTGGGTGTGTGCCAGCAGCAGCCCTCCCCACTCACCCACCGTGCGTCGGCCCCGCCCGACAAGCCCCTAGGGCGGGCGGGGCTTCCCGGGGGGCCTATTTGCAACGCCGGGAAGCGCGGGGCAGTTCGTGTGTGCGGCCCGGGGACACCCGCAGGTGTGTGTGCTCCCCCCGTGGCCGGCCGAGGCGGCTAGCCAGCACCTGGGGGCTGTTGGCAGCGCCCCTGGGCAGCCTCCTAGAGCCAGGGGTCTGGCAGGCTCCGGGGCCAAATGGACTACGGAAGCCGAGAGGGGCCCGTCCGCGCCAAAACCCAAAACGCGCTGCGGCCTCCAGGGAGGGACACAGGGGACACAAGTGGCTGTGTGGCTTGCAGTGCCCGACCAGAGGGAGGGAGGTTGGCTGGCTGCTGAGGCGCAGCAGGTGTCAGCCCTTCGGGAAGTGCCCGTGGATGCTTCGGGAATGGGGCCTGCCAACTCAGAACCCCCGTTCCCTGTGGCTGCAGCCGGCCAGGGGGCTCCAGGGTCGGGTGCGCCGCGGGCCTGGGGGGCTTCTTGCCTGTGTGCAGGGCTTCTACGCACAAGGTGGCACCTCATCCCGGCCCAAGGGTGGTGGCAGGAACCCAGGTGGCGCTCGGGGACTCAGCAGGGCCTGCCCCCGGGGCCTGCCCGCAACACCTGATTGCCCGCGGGCGTGTCCGTCCACCCTCAAAAAGTTCTGCTGGGACAGCCCTGACCGAGCTCCGAGCTCCTCGCCCTTGGACCGCCCCAGTGGGCTTCAGGAGTGGGTGTGTGCCAGCAGCAGCCCTCCCCACTCACCCACCGTGCGTCGGCCCCGCCCGACAAGCCCCTAGGGCCGGCGGGGCTTCCCGGGGGACCTATTTGCAACGCCGGGAAGCACGGGGCAGTTCGTGTGTGCGGCCCGGGGACACCCGCAGGTGTGTGTGCTCCCCCCGTGGCCGGCCGAGGCGGCTAGCCAGCACCTGGGGGCTGTTGGCAGCACCCCTGGGCAGCCTCCTAGAGCCAGGGGTCTGGCAGGCTCCGGGGCCAAATGGACTACGGAAGCCGAGAGGGGCCCGTCCGCGCCAAAACCCAAAACGCGCTGCGGCCTCCAGGGAGGGACACAGGGGACACAAGTGGCTGTGTGGCGTGCAGTGCCCGACCAGAGGGAGGGAGGTTGGCTGGCTGCTGAGGCGCAGCAGGTGTCAGCCCTTCGGGAAGTGCCCGTGGATGCTTCGGGAATGGGGCCTGCCAACTCAGAACCCCCGTTCCCTGTGGCTGCAGCCGGCCAGGGGGCTCCAGGGTCGGGTGCGCCGCGGGCCTGGGGGGCTTCTTGCCTGTGTGCAGGGCTTCTACGCACAAGGTGGCACCTCATCCCGGCCCAAGGGTGGTGGCAGGAACCCAGGTGGCGCTCGGGGACTCAGCAGGGCCTGCCCCCGGGGCCTGCCCGCAACACCTGATTGCCCGCGGGCGTGTCCGTCCACCCTCAAAAAGTTCTGCTGGGACAGCCCTGACCGAGCTCCGAGCTCCTCGCCCTTGGACCGCCCCAGTGGGCTTCAGGAGTGGGTGTGTGCCAGCAGCAGCCCTCCCCACTCACCCACCGTGCGTCGGCCCCGCCCGACAAGCCCCTAGGGCCGGCGGGGCTTCCCGGGGGACCTATTTGCAACGCCGGGAAGCGCGGGGCAGTTCGTGTGTGCGGCCCGGGGACACCCGCAGGTGTGTGTGCTCCCCCCGTGGCCGGCCGAGGCGGCTAGCCAGCACCTGGGGGCTGTTGGCAGCGCCCCTGGGCAGCCTCCTAGAGCCAGGGGTCTGGCAGGCTCCGGGGCCAAATGGACTACGGAAGCCGAGAGGGGCCCGTCCGCGCCAAAACCCAAAACGCGCTGCGGCCTCCAGGGAGGGACACAGGGGACACAAGTGGCTGTGTGGCTTGCAGTGCCCGACCAGAGGGAGGGAGGTTGGCTGGCTGCTGAGGCGCAGCAGGTGTCAGCCCTTCGGGAAGTGCCCGTGGATGCTTCGGGAATGGGGCCTGCCAACTCAGAACCCCCGTTCCCTGTGGCTGCATCCGGCCAGGGGGCTCCAGGGTCGGGTGCGCCGCGGGCCTGGGGGGCTTCTTGCCTGTGTGCAGGGCTTCTACGCACAAGGTGGCACCTCATCCCGGCCCAAGGGTGGTGGCAGGAACCCAGGTGGCGCTCGGGGACTCAGCAGGGCCTGCCCCCGGGGCCTGCCCGCAACACCTGATTGCCCGCGGGCGTGTCCGTCCACCCTCAAAAAGTTCTGCTGGGACAGCCCTGACCGAGCTCCGAGCTCCTCGCCCTTGGACCGCCCCAGTGGGCTTCAGGAGTGGGTGTGTGCCAGCAGCAGCCCTCCCCACTCACCCACCGTGCGTCGGCCCCGCCCGACAAGCCCCTAGGGCCGGCGGGGCTTCCCGGGGGACCTATTTGCAACGCCGGGAAGCGCGGGGCAGTTCGTGTGTGCGGCCCGGGGACACCCGCAGGTGTGTGTGCTCCCCCCGTGGCCGGCCGAGGCGGCTAGCCAGCACCTGGGGGCTGTTGGCAGCGCCCCTGGGCAGCCTCCTAGAGCCAGGGGTCTGGCAGGCTCCGGGGCCAAATGGACTACGGAAGCCGAGAGGGGCCCGTCCGCGCCAAAACCCAAAACGCGCTGCGGCCTCCAGGGAGGGACACAGGGGACTCAAGTGGCTGTGTGGCGTGCAGTGCCCGACCAGAGGGAGGGAGGTTGGCTGGCTGCTGAGGCGCAGCAGGTGTCAGCCCTTCGGGAAGTGCCCGTGGATGCTTCGGGAATGGGGCCTGCCAACTCAGAACCCCCGTTCCCTGTGGCTGCAGCCGGCCAGGGGGCTCCAGGGTCGGGTGCGCCGCGGGCCTGGGGGGCTTCTTGCCTGTGTGCAGGGCTTCTACGCACAAGGTGGCACCTCATCCCGGCCCAAGGGTGGTGGCAGGAACCCAGGTGGCGCTCGGGGACTCAGCAGGGCCTGCCCCCGGGGCCTGCCCGCAACACCTGATTGCCCGCGGGCGTGTCCGTCCACCCTCAAAAAGTTCTGCTGGGACAGCCCTGACCGAGCTCCGAGCTCCTCGCCCTTGGACCGCCCCAGTGGGCTTCAGGAGTGGGTGTGTGCCAGCAGCAGCCCTCCCCACTCACCCACCGTGCGTCGGCCCCGCCCGACAAGCCCCTAGGGCCGGCGGGGCTTCCCGGGGGACCTATTTGCAACGCCGGGAAGCGCGGGGCAGTTCGTGTGTGCGGCCCGGGGACACCCGCAGGTGTGTGTGCTCCCCCCGTGGCCGGCCGAGGCGGCTAGCCAGCACCTGGGGGCTGTTGGCAGCGCCCCTGGGCAGCCTCCTAGAGCCAGGGGTCTGGCAGGCTCCGGGGCCAAATGGACTACGGAAGCCGAGAGGGGCCCGTCCGCGCCAAAACCCAAAACGCGCTGCGGCCTCCAGGGAGGGACACAGGGGACACAAGTGGCTGTGTGGCTTGCAGTGCCCGACCAGAGGGAGGGAGGTTGGCTGGCTGCTGAGGCGCAGCAGGTGTCAGCCCTTCGGGAAGTGCCCGTGGATGCTTCGGGAATGGGGCCTGCCAACTCAGAACCCCCGTTCCCTGTGGCTGCAGCCGGCCAGGGGGCTCCAGGGTCGGGTGCGCCGCGGGCCTGGGGGGCTTCTTGCCTGTGTGCAGGGCTTCTACGCACAAGGTGGCACCTCATCCCGGCCCAAGGGTGGTGGCAGGAACCCAGGTGGCGCTCGGGGACTCAGCAGGGCCTGCCCCCGGGGCCTGCCCGCAACACCTGATTGCCCGCGGGCGTGTCCGTCCACCCTCAAAAAGTTCTGCTGGGACAGCCCTGACCGAGCTCCGAGCTCCTCGCCCTTGGACCGCCCCAGTGGGCTTCAGGAGTGGGTGTGTGCCAGCAGCAGCCCTCCCCACTCACCCACCGTGCGTCGGCCCCGCCCGACAAGCCCCTAGGGCCGGCGGGGCTTCCCGGGGGACCTATTTGCAACGCCGGGAAGCGCGGGGCAGTTCGTGTGTGCGGCCCGGGGACACCCGCAGGTGTGTGTGCTCCCCCCGTGGCCGGCCGAGGCGGCTAGCCAGCACCTGGGGGCTGTTGGCAGCGCCCCTGGGCAGCCTCCTAGAGCCAGGGGTCTGGCAGGCTCCGGGGCCAAATGGACTACGGAAGCCGAGAGGGGCCCGTCCGCGCCAAAACCCAAAACGCGCTGCGGCCTCCAGGGAGGGACACAGGAGACACAAGTGGCTGTGTGGCTTGCAGTGCCCGACCAGAGGGAGGGAGGTTGGCTGGCTGCTGAGGCGCAGCAGGTGTCAGCCCTTCGGGAAGTGCCCGTGGATGCTTCGGGAATGGGGCCTGCCAACTCAGAACCCCCGTTCCCTGTGGCTGCAGCCGGCCAGGGGGCTCCAGGGTCGGGTGCGCCGCGGGCCTGGGGGGCTTCTTGCCTGTGTGCAGGGCTTCTACGCACAAGGTGGCACCTCATCCCGGCCCAAGGGTGGTGGCAGGAACCCAGGTGGCGCTCGGGGACTCAGCAGGGCCTGCCCCCGGGGCCTGCCCGCAACACCTGATTGCCCGCGGGCGTGTCCGTCCACCCTCAAAAAGTTCTGCTGGGACAGCCCTGACCGAGCTCCGAGCTCCTCGCCCTTGGACCGCCCCAGTGGGCTTCAGGAGTGGGTGTGTGCCAGCAGCAGCCCTCCCCAGTCAACCACCTTGCATCGGCCCCACCCGACAAGCCCCCAGGGCGGGCGGGGCTTCCCGGGGGGCCTATTTGCAACGCCGGGAAGCGCGGGGCAGTTCGTGTGTGCGGCCCGGGGACACCCGCAGGTGTGTGTGCTCCCCCGTGGCCGTCCGCTGCGGCTAGCCAGCACCTGGGGGCTGTTGGCAGCGCCCCTGGGCAGCCTCCTAGAGCCAGGGGTCTGGCAGGCTCCGGGGGCAAATGGACTACGGAAGCCGAGAGGGGCCCGTCCGCGCCAAAACCCAAAACGCGCTGCGGCCTCCAGGGAGGGACACAGGGGACACAAGTGGCTGTGTGGCGTGCAGTGCCCGACCAGAGGGAGGGAGGTTGGCTGGCTGCTGAGGCGCAGCAGGTGTCAGCCCTTCGGGAAGTGCCCGTGGATGCTTCGGGAATGGGGCCTGCCAACTCAGAACCCCCGTTCCCTGTGGCTGCAGCCGGCCAGGGGGCTCCAGGGTCGGGTGCGCCGCGGGCCTGGGGGGCTTCTTGCCTGTGTGCAGGGCTTCTACGCACAAGGTGGCACCTCATCCCGGCCCAAGGGTGGTGGCAGGAACCCAGGTGGCGCTCGGGGACTCAGCAGGGCCTGCCCCCGGGGCCTGCCCGCAACACCTGATTGCCCGCGGGCGTGTCCGTCCACCCTCAAAAAGTTCTGCTGGGACAGCCCTGACCGAGCTCCGAGCTCCTCGCCCTTGGACCGCCCCAGTGGGCTTCAGGAGTGGGTGTGTGCCAGCAGCAGCCCTCCCCACTCACCCACCGTGCGTCGGCCCCGCCCGACAAGCCCCTAGGGCCGGCGGGGCTTCCCGGGGGACCTATTTGCAACGCCGGGAAGCGCGGGGCAGTTCGTGTGTGCGGCCCGGGGACACCCGCAGGTGTGTGTGCTCCCCCCGTGGCCGGCCGAGGCGGCTAGCCAGCACCTGGGGGCTGTTGGCAGCGCCCCTGGGCAGCCTCCTAGAGCCAGGGGTCTGGCAGGCTCCGGGGCCAAATGGACTACGGAAGCCGAGAGGGGCCCGTCCGCGCCAAAACCCAAAACGCGCTGCGGCCTCCAGGGAGGGACACAGGGGACACAAGTGGCTGTGTGGCTTGCAGTGCCCGACCAGAGGGAGGGAGGTTGGCTGGCTGCTGAGGCGCAGCAGGTGTCAGCCCTTCGGGAAGTGCCCGTGGATGCTTCGGGAATGGGGCCTGCCAACTCAGAACCCCCGTTCCCTGTGGCTGCATCCGGCCAGGGGGCTCCAGGGTCGGGTGCGCCGCGGGCCTGGGGGGCTTCTTGCCTGTGTGCAGGGCTTCTACGCACAAGGTGGCACCTCATCCCGGCCCAAGGGTGGTGGCAGGAACCCAGGTGGCGCTCGGGGACTCAGCAGGGCCTGCCCCCGGGGCCTGCCCGCAACACCTGATTGCCCGCGGGCGTGTCCGTCCACCCTCAAAAAGTTCTGCTGGGACAGCCCTGACCGAGCTCCGAGCTCCTCGCCCTTGGACCGCCCCAGTGGGCTTCAGGAGTGGGTGTGTGCCAGCAGCAGCCCTCCCCACTCACCCACCGTGCGTCGGCCCCGCCCGACAAGCCCCTAGGGCCGGCGGGGCTTCCCGGGGGACCTATTTGCAACGCCGGGAAGCGCGGGGCAGTTCGTGTGTGCGGCCCGGGGACACCCGCAGGTGTGTGTGCTCCCCCCGTGGCCGGCCGAGGCGGCTAGCCAGCACCTGGGGGCTGTTGGCAGCGCCCCTGGGCAGCCTCCTAGAGCCAGGGGTCTGGCAGGCTCCGGGGCCAAATGGACTACGGAAGCCGAGAGGGGCCCGTCCGCGCCAAAACCCAAAACGCGCTGCGGCCTCCAGGGAGGGACACAGGGGACTCAAGTGGCTGTGTGGCGTGCAGTGCCCGACCAGAGGGAGGGAGGTTGGCTGGCTGCTGAGGCGCAGCAGGTGTCAGCCCTTCGGGAAGTGCCCGTGGATGCTTCGGGAATGGGGCCTGCCAACTCAGAACCCCCGTTCCCTGTGGCTGCAGCCGGCCAGGGGGCTCCAGGGTCGGGTGCGCCGCGGGCCTGGGGGGCTTCTTGCCTGTGTGCAGGGCTTCTACGCACAAGGTGGCACCTCATCCCGGCCCAAGGGTGGTGGCAGGAACCCAGGTGGCGCTCGGGGACTCAGCAGGGCCTGCCCCCGGGGCCTGCCCGCAACACCTGATTGCCCGCGGGCGTGTCCGTCCACCCTCAAAAAGTTCTGCTGGGACAGCCCTGACCGAGCTCCGAGCTCCTCGCCCTTGGACCGCCCCAGTGGGCTTCAGGAGTGGGTGTGTGCCAGCAGCAGCCCTCCCCACTCACCCACCGTGCGTCGGCCCCGCCCGACAAGCCCCTAGGGCCGGCGGGGCTTCCCGGGGGACCTATTTGCAACGCCGGGAAGCGCGGGGCAGTTCGTGTGTGCGGCCCGGGGACACCCGCAGGTGTGTGTGCTCCCCCCGTGGCCGGCCGAGGCGGCTAGCCAGCACCTGGGGACTGTTGGCAGCGCCCCTGGGCAGCCTCCTAGAGCCAGGGGTCTGGCAGGCTCCGGGGCCAAATGGACTACGGAAGCCGAGAGGGGCCCGTCCGCGCCAAAACCCAAAACGCGCTGCGGCCTCCAGGGAGGGACACAGGGGACACAAGTGGCTGTGTGGCGTGCATTGCCCGACCAGAGGGAGGGAGGTTGGCTGGCTGCTGAGGCGCAGCAGGTGTCAGCCCTTCGGGAAGTGCCCGTGGATGCTTCGGGAATGGGGCCTGCCAACTCAGAACCCCCGTTCCCTGTGGCTGCAGCCGGCCAGGGGGCTCCAGGGTCGGGTGCGCCGCGGGCCTGGGGGGCTTCTTGCCTGTGTGCAGGGCTTCTACGCACAAGGTGGCACCTCATCCCGGCCCAAGGGTGGTGGCAGGAACCCAGGTGGCGCTCGGGGACTCAGCAGGGCCTGCCCCCGGGGCCTGCCCGCAACACCTGATTGCCCGCGGGCGTGTCCGTCCACCCTCAAAAAGTTCTGCTGGGACAGCCCTGACCGAGCTCCGAGCTCCTCGCCCTTGGACCGCCCCAGTGGGCTTCAGGAGTGGGTGTGTGGCAGCAGCAGCCCTCCCCAGTCAACCACCTTGCGTCGGCCCCGCCCGACAAGCCCCTAGGGCGGGCGGGGCTTCCCGGGGGGCCTATTTGCAACGCCGGGAAGCGCGGGGCAGTTCGTGTGTGCGGCCCGGGGACACTCGCAGGGGTGTGTGCTCCCCCCGTGGCCGGCCGAGGCGGCTAGCCAGCACCTGGGGGCTGTTGGCAGCGCCCCTGGGCAGCCTCCTAGAGCCAGGGGTCTGGCAGGCTCCGGGGGCAAATGGACTACGGAAGCCGAGAGGGGCCCGTCCGCGCCAAAACCCAAAACGCGCTGCGGCCTCCAGGGAGGGACACAGGGGACACAAGTGGCTGTGTGGCGTGCAGTGCCCGACCAGAGGGAGGGAGGTTGGCTGGCTGCTGAGGCGCAGCAGGTGTCAGCCCTTCGGGAAGTGCCCGTGGATGCTTCGGGAATGGGGCCTGCCAACTCAGAACCCCCGTTCCCTGTGGCTGCAGCCGGCCAGGGGGCTCCAGGGTCGGGTGCGCCGCGGGCCTGGGGGGCTTCTTGCCTGTGTGCAGGGCTTCTACGCACAAGGTGGCACCTCATCCCGGCCCAAGGGTGGTGGCAGGAACCCAGGTGGCGCTCGGGGACTCAGCAGGGCCTGCCCCCGGGGCCTGCCCGCAACACCTGATTGCCCGTGGGCGTGTCCGTCCACCCTCAAAAAGTTCTGCTGGGACAGCCCTGACCGAGCTCCGAGCTCCTCGCCCTTGGACCGCCCCAGTGGGCTTCAGGAGTGGGTGTGTGCCAGCAGCAGCCCTCCCCACTCACCCACCGTGCGTCGGCCCCGCCCGACAAGCCCCTAGGGCGGGCGGGGCTTCCCGGGGGGCCTATTTGCAACGCCGGGAAGCGCGGGGCAGTTCGTGTGTGCGGCCCGGGGACACCCGCAGGTGTGTGTGCTCCCCCCGTGGCCGGCCGAGGCGGCTAGCCAGCACCTGGGGGCTGTTGGCAGCGCCCCTGGGCAGCCTCCTAGAGCCAGGGGTCTGGCAGGCTCCGGGGCCAAATGGACTACGGAAGCCGAGAGGGGCCCGTCCGCGCCAAAACCCAAAACGCGCTGCGGCCTCCAGGGAGGGACACAGGGGACACAAGTGGCTGTGTGGCTTGCAGTGCCCGACCAGAGGGAGGGAGGTTGGCTGGCTGCTGAGGCGCAGCAGGTGTCAGCCCTTCGGGAAGTGCCCGTGGATGCTTCGGGAATGGGGCCTGCCAACTCAGAACCCCCGTTCCCTGTGGCTGCAGCCGGCCAGGGGGCTCCAGGGTCGGGTGCGCCGCGGGCCTGGGGGGCTTCTTGCCTGTGTGCAGGGCTTCTACGCACAAGGTGGCACCTCATCCCGGCCCAAGGGTGGTGGCAGGAACCCAGGTGGCGCTCGGGGACTCAGCAGGGCCTGCCCCCGGGGCCTGCCCGCAACACCTGATTGCCCGCGGGCGTGTCCGTCCACCCTCAAAAAGTTCTGCTGGGACAGCCCTGACCGAGCTCCGAGCTCCTCGCCCTTGGACCGCCCCAGTGGGCTTCAGGAGTGGGTGTGTGCCAGCAGCAGCCCTCCCCACTCACCCACCGTGCGTCGGCCCCGCCCGACAAGCCCCTAGGGCCGGCGGGGCTTCCCGGGGGACCTATTTGCAACGCCGGGAAGCACGGGGCAGTTCGTGTGTGCGGCCCGGGGACACCCGCAGGTGTGTGTGCTCCCCCCGTGGCCGGCCGAGGCGGCTAGCCAGCACCTGGGGGCTGTTGGCAGCACCCCTGGGCAGCCTCCTAGAGCCAGGGGTCTGGCAGGCTCCGGGGCCAAATGGACTACGGAAGCCGAGAGGGGCCCGTCCGCGCCAAAACCCAAAACGCGCTGCGGCCTCCAGGGAGGGACACAGGGGACACAAGTGGCTGTGTGGCGTGCAGTGCCCGACCAGAGGGAGGGAGGTTGGCTGGCTGCTGAGGCGCAGCAGGTGTCAGCCCTTCGGGAAGTGCCCGTGGATGCTTCGGGAATGGGGCCTGCCAACTCAGAACCCCCGTTCCCTGTGGCTGCAGCCGGCCAGGGGGCTCCAGGGTCGGGTGCGCCGCGGGCCTGGGGGGCTTCTTGCCTGTGTGCAGGGCTTCTACGCACAAGGTGGCACCTCATCCCGGCCCAAGGGTGGTGGCAGGAACCCAGGTGGCGCTCGGGGACTCAGCAGGGCCTGCCCCCGGGGCCTGCCCGCAACACCTGATTGCCCGCGGGCGTGTCCGTCCACCCTCAAAAAGTTCTGCTGGGACAGCCCTGACCGAGCTCCGAGCTCCTCGCCCTTGGACCGCCCCAGTGGGCTTCAGGAGTGGGTGTGTGCCAGCAGCAGCCCTCCCCACTCACCCACCGTGCGTCGGCCCCGCCCGACAAGCCCCTAGGGCCGGCGGGGCTTCCCGGGGGACCTATTTGCAACGCCGGGAAGCGCGGGGCAGTTCGTGTGTGCGGCCCGGGGACACCCGCAGGTGTGTGTGCTCCCCCCGTGGCCGGCCGAGGCGGCTAGCCAGCACCTGGGGGCTGTTGGCAGCGCCCCTGGGCAGCCTCCTAGAGCCAGGGGTCTGGCAGGCTCCGGGGCCAAATGGACTACGGAAGCCGAGAGGGGCCCGTCCGCGCCAAAACCCAAAACGCGCTGCGGCCTCCAGGGAGGGACACAGGGGACACAAGTGGCTGTGTGGCTTGCAGTGCCCGACCAGAGGGAGGGAGGTTGGCTGGCTGCTGAGGCGCAGCAGGTGTCAGCCCTTCGGGAAGTGCCCGTGGATGCTTCGGGAATGGGGCCTGCCAACTCAGAACCCCCGTTCCCTGTGGCTGCATCCGGCCAGGGGGCTCCAGGGTCGGGTGCGCCGCGGGCCTGGGGGGCTTCTTGCCTGTGTGCAGGGCTTCTACGCACAAGGTGGCACCTCATCCCGGCCCAAGGGTGGTGGCAGGAACCCAGGTGGCGCTCGGGGACTCAGCAGGGCCTGCCCCCGGGGCCTGCCCGCAACACCTGATTGCCCGCGGGCGTGTCCGTCCACCCTCAAAAAGTTCTGCTGGGACAGCCCTGACCGAGCTCCGAGCTCCTCGCCCTTGGACCGCCCCAGTGGGCTTCAGGAGTGGGTGTGTGCCAGCAGCAGCCCTCCCCACTCACCCACCGTGCGTCGGCCCCGCCCGACAAGCCCCTAGGGCCGGCGGGGCTTCCCGGGGGACCTATTTGCAACGCCGGGAAGCGCGGGGCAGTTCGTGTGTGCGGCCCGGGGACACCCGCAGGTGTGTGTGCTCCCCCCGTGGCCGGCCGAGGCGGCTAGCCAGCACCTGGGGGCTGTTGGCAGCGCCCCTGGGCAGCCTCCTAGAGCCAGGGGTCTGGCAGGCTCCGGGGCCAAATGGACTACGGAAGCCGAGAGGGGCCCGTCCGCGCCAAAACCCAAAACGCGCTGCGGCCTCCAGGGAGGGACACAGGGGACTCAAGTGGCTGTGTGGCGTGCAGTGCCCGACCAGAGGGAGGGAGGTTGGCTGGCTGCTGAGGCGCAGCAGGTGTCAGCCCTTCGGGAAGTGCCCGTGGATGCTTCGGGAATGGGGCCTGCCAACTCAGAACCCCCGTTCCCTGTGGCTGCAGCCGGCCAGGGGGCTCCAGGGTCGGGTGCGCCGCGGGCCTGGGGGGCTTCTTGCCTGTGTGCAGGGCTTCTACGCACAAGGTGGCACCTCATCCCGGCCCAAGGGTGGTGGCAGGAACCCAGGTGGCGCTCGGGGACTCAGCAGGGCCTGCCCCCGGGGCCTGCCCGCAACACCTGATTGCCCGCGGGCGTGTCCGTCCACCCTCAAAAAGTTCTGCTGGGACAGCCCTGACCGAGCTCCGAGCTCCTCGCCCTTGGACCGCCCCAGTGGGCTTCAGGAGTGGGTGTGTGCCAGCAGCAGCCCTCCCCACTCACCCACCGTGCGTCGGCCCCGCCCGACAAGCCCCTAGGGCCGGCGGGGCTTCCCGGGGGACCTATTTGCAACGCCGGGAAGCGCGGGGCAGTTCGTGTGTGCGGCCCGGGGACACCCGCAGGTGTGTGTGCTCCCCCCGTGGCCGGCCGAGGCGGCTAGCCAGCACCTGGGGGCTGTTGGCAGCGCCCCTGGGCAGCCTCCTAGAGCCAGGGGTCTGGCAGGCTCCGGGGCCAAATGGACTACGGAAGCCGAGAGGGGCCCGTCCGCGCCAAAACCCAAAACGCGCTGCGGCCTCCAGGGAGGGACACAGGGGACACAAGTGGCTGTGTGGCGTGCAGTGCCCGACCAGAGGGAGGGAGGTTGGCTGGCTGCTGAGGCGCAGCAGGTGTCAGCCCTTCGGGAAGTGCCCGTGGATGCTTCGGGAATGGGGCCTGCCAACTCAGAACCCCCGTTCCCTGTGGCTGCAGCCGGCCAGGGGGCTCCAGGGTCGGGTGCGCCGCGGGCCTGGGGGGCTTCTTGCCTGTGTGCAGGGCTTCTACGCACAAGGTGGCACCTCATCCCGGCCCAAGGGTGGTGGCAGGAACCCAGGTGGCGCTCGGGGACTCAGCAGGGCCTGCCCCCGGGGCCTGCCCGCAACACCTGATTGCCCGTGGGCGTGTCCGTCCACCCTCAAAAAGTTCTGCTGGGACAGCCCTGACCGAGCTCCGAGCTCCTCGCCCTTGGACCGCCCCAGTGGGCTTCAGGAGTGGGTGTGTGCCAGCAGCAGCCCTCCCCACTCACCCACCGTGCGTCGGCCCCGCCCGACAAGCCCCTAGGGCGGGCGGGGCTTCCCGGGGGGCCTATTTGCAACGCCGGGAAGCGCGGGGCAGTTCGTGTGTGCGGCCCGGGGACACCCGCAGGTGTGTGTGCTCCCCCCGTGGCCGGCCGAGGCGGCTAGCCAGCACCTGGGGGCTGTTGGCAGCGCCCCTGGGCAGCCTCCTAGAGCCAGGGGTCTGGCAGGCTCCGGGGCCAAATGGACTACGGAAGCCGAGAGGGGCCCGTCCGCGCCAAAACCCAAAACGCGCTGCGGCCTCCAGGGAGGGACACAGGGGACACAAGTGGCTGTGTGGCTTGCAGTGCCCGACCAGAGGGAGGGAGGTTGGCTGGCTGCTGAGGCGCAGCAGGTGTCAGCCCTTCGGGAAGTGCCCGTGGATGCTTCGGGAATGGGGCCTGCCAACTCAGAACCCCCGTTCCCTGTGGCTGCAGCCGGCCAGGGGGCTCCAGGGTCGGGTGCGCCGCGGGCCTGGGGGGCTTCTTGCCTGTGTGCAGGGCTTCTACGCACAAGGTGGCACCTCATCCCGGCCCAAGGGTGGTGGCAGGAACCCAGGTGGCGCTCGGGGACTCAGCAGGGCCTGCCCCCGGGGCCTGCCCGCAACACCTGATTGCCCGCGGGCGTGTCCGTCCACCCTCAAAAAGTTCTGCTGGGACAGCCCTGACCGAGCTCCGAGCTCCTCGCCCTTGGACCGCCCCAGTGGGCTTCAGGAGTGGGTGTGTGCCAGCAGCAGCCCTCCCCACTCACCCACCGTGCGTCGGCCCCGCCCGACAAGCCCCTAGGGCCGGCGGGGCTTCCCGGGGGACCTATTTGCAACGCCGGGAAGCGCGGGGCAGTTCGTGTGTGCGGCCCGGGGACACCCGCAGGTGTGTGTGCTCCCCCCGTGGCCGGCCGAGGCGGCTAGCCAGCACCTGGGGGCTGTTGGCAGCGCCCCTGGGCAGCCTCCTAGAGCCAGGGGTCTGGCAGGCTCCGGGGCCAAATGGACTACGGAAGCCGAGAGGGGCCCGTCCGCGCCAAAACCCAAAACGCGCTGCGGCCTCCAGGGAGGGACACAGGGGACACAAGTGGCTGTGTGGCGTGCAGTGCCCGACCAGAGGGAGGGAGGTTGGCTGGCTGCTGAGGCGCAGCAGGTGTCAGCCCTTCGGGAAGTGCCCGTGGATGCTTCGGGAATGGGGCCTGCCAACTCAGAACCCCCGTTCCCTGTGGCTGCAGCCGGCCAGGGGGCTCCAGGGTCGGGTGCGCCGCGGGCCTGGGGGGCTTCTTGCCTGTGTGCAGGGCTTCTACGCACAAGGTGGCACCTCATCCCGGCCCAAGGGTGGTGGCAGGAACCCAGGTGGCGCTCGGGGACTCAGCAGGGCCTGCCCCCGGGGCCTGCCCGCAACACCTGATTGCCCGCGGGCGTGTCCGTCCACCCTCAAAAAGTTCTGCTGGGACAGCCCTGACCGAGCTCCGAGCTCCTCGCCCTTGGACCGCCCCAGTGGGCTTCAGGAGTGGGTGTGTGGCAGCAGCAGCCCTCCCCAGTCAACCACCTTGCGTCGGCCCCACCCGACAAGCCCCTAGGGCGGGCGGGGCTTCCCGGGGGGCCTATTTGCAACGCCGGGAAGCGCGGGGCAGTTCGTGTGTGCGGCCCGGGGACACCCGCAGGTGTGTGTGCTCCCCCGTGGCCGTCCGCTGCGGCTAGCCAGCACCTGGGGGCTGTTGGCAGCGCCCCTGGGCAGCCTCCTAGAGCCAGGGGTCTGGCAGGCTCCGGGGGCAAATGGACTACGGAAGCCGAGAGGGGCCCGTCCGCGCCAAAACCCAAAACGCGCTGCGGCCTCCAGGGAGGGACACAGGGGACACAAGTGGCTGTGTGGCGTGCAGTGCCCGACCAGAGGGAGGGAGGTTGGCTGGCTGCTGAGGCGCAGCAGGTGTCAGCCCTTCGGGAAGTGCCCGTGGATGCTTCGGGAATGGGGCCTGCCAACTCAGAACCCCCGTTCCCTGTGGCTGCATCCGGCCAGGGGGCTCCAGGGTCGGGTGCGCCGCGGGCCTGGGGGGCTTCTTGCCTGTGTGCAGGGCTTCTACGCACAAGGTGGCACCTCATCCAGACCCAAGGGTGGTGGCAGGAACCCAGGTGGCGCTCGGGGACTCAGCAGGGCCTGCCCCCGGGGCCTGCCCGCAACACCTGATTGCCCGCGGGCGTGTCCGTCCACCCTCAAAAAGTTCTGCTGGGACAGCACTGACCGAGCTCCGAGCTCCTCGCCCTTGGACCGCCCCAGTGGGCTTCAGGAGTGGGTGTGTGCCAGCAGCAGCCCTCCCCAGTCAACCACCTTGCGTCGGCCCCACCCGACAAGCCCCTAGGGCGTGCGGGGCTTCCCGGGGGGCCTATTAGCAACGCCGGGAAGCGCGGGGCATTTCATGTGTGCGGCCCGGGGACACCCGCAGGTGTGTGTGCTCTCCCCGTGGCCGGCCGAGGCGGCTAGCCAGCACCTGGGGGCTGTTGGCAGCGCCCCTGGGCAGCCTCCTAGAGCCAGGGGTCTGGCAGGCTCCGGGGGCAAATGGACTACGGAAGCCGAGAGGGGCCCGTCCGCGCCAAAACCCAAAACGCGCTGCGGCATCCAGGAAGCGACACAGGGGACACAAGTGGCTGTGTGGCGTGCAGTGCCTGACCAGAGGGAGGGAGGTTGGCTGGCTGCTGAGGCGCAGCAGGTGTCAGCCCTTCGGGAAGTGCCCGTGGATGCTTCGGGAATGGGGCCTGCCAACTCAGAACCCCCGTTCCCTGTGGCTGCATCTGGCCAGGGGGCTCCAGGGTCGGGTGCGCCGCGGGCCTGGGGGGCTTCTTGCCTGTGTGCAGGGCTTCTACGCACAAGGTGGCACCTCATCCCGGCCCAATGGTGGTGGCAGGAACCCAGGTGGCGCTCGGGGACTCAGCAGGGCCTGCCCCCGGGGCCTGCCCGCAACACCTGATTGCCCGCGGGCGTGTCCGTCCACCCTCAAAAAGTTCTGCTGGGACAGCCCTGACCGAGCTCCGAGCTCCTCGCCCTTGGACCGCCCCAGTGGGCTTCAGGAGTGGGTGTGTGCCAGCAGCAGCCCTCCCCAGTCAACCACCTTGCGTCGGCCCCACCCGACAAGCCCCTAGGGCGGGCGGGGCTTCCCGGGGGGCCTATTTGCAACGCCGGGAAGCGCGGGGCAGTTCGTGTGTGCGGCCCGGGGACACCCGCAGGTGTGTGTGCTCCCCCCGTGGCCGGCCGAGGCGGCTAGCCAGCACCTGGGGGCTGTTGGCAGCGCCCCTGGGCAGCCTCCTAGAGCCAGGGGTCTGGCAGGCTCCGGGGCCAAATGGACTACGGAAGCCGAGAGGGGCCCGTCCGCGCCAAAACCCAAAACGCGCTGCGGCCTCCAGGGAGGGACACAGGGGACACAAGTGGCTGTGTGGCGTGCAGTGCCCGACCAGAGGGAGGGAGGTTGGCTGGCTGCTGAGGCGCAGCAGGTGTCAGCCCTTCGGGAAGTGCCCGTGGATGCTTCGGGAATGGGGCCTGCCAACTCAGAACCCCCGTTCCCTGTGGCTGCAGCCGGCCAGGGGGCTCCAGGGTCGGGTGCGCCGCGGGCCTGGGGGGCTTCTTGCCTGTGTGCAGGGCTTCTACGCACAAGGTGGCACCTCATCCCGGCCCAAGGGTGGTGGCAGGAACCCAGGTGGCGCTCGGGGACTCAGCAGGGCCTGCCCCCGGGGCCTGCCCGCAACACCTGATTGCCCGCGGGCGTGTCCGTCCACCCTCAAAAAGTTCTGCTGGGACAGCCCTGACCGAGCTCCGAGCTCCTCGCCCTTGGACCGCCCCAGTGGGCTTCAGGAGTGGGTGTGTGGCAGCAGCAGCCCTCCCCAGTCAACCACCTTGCGTCGGCCCCACCCGACAAGCCCCTAGGGCGGGCGGGGCTTCCCGGGGGGCCTATTTGCAACGCCGGGAAGCGCGGGGCAGTTCGTGTGTGCGGCCCGGGGACACCCGCAGGTGTGTGTGCTCCCCCCGTGGCCGTCCGCTGCGGCTAGCCAGCACCTGGGGGCTGTTGGCAGCGCCCCTGGGCAGCCTCCTAGAGCCAGGGGTCTGGCAGGCTCCGGGGGCAAATGGACTACGGAAGCCGAGAGGGGCCCGTCCGCGCCAAAACCCAAAACGCGCTGCGGCCTCCAGGGAGGGACACAGGGGACACAAGTGGCTGTGTGGCGTGCAGTGCCCGACCAGAGGGAGGGAGGTTGGCTGGCTGCTGAGGCGCAGCAGGTGTCAGCCCTTCGGGAAGTGCCCGTGGATGCTTCGGGAATGGGGCCTGCCAACTCAGAACCCCCGTTCCCTGTGGCTGCATCCGGCCAGGGGGCTCCAGGGTCGGGTGCGCCGCGGGCCTGGGGGGCTTCTTGCCTGTGTGCAGGGCTTCTACGCACAAGGTGGCACCTCATCCAGACCCAAGGGTGGTGGCAGGAACCCAGGTGGCGCTCGGGGACTCAGCAGGGCCTGCCCCCGGGGCCTGCCCGCAACACCTGATTGCCCGCGGGCGTGTCCGTCCACCCTCAAAAAGTTCTGCTGGGACAGCCCTGACCGAGCTCCGAGCTCCTCGCCCTTGGACCGCCCCAGTGGGCTTCAGGAGTGGGTGTGTGGCAGCAGCAGCCCTCCCCAGTCAACCACCTTGCGTCGGCTCCACCCGACAAGCCCCTAGGGTGGGCGGGGCTTCCCGGGGGGCCTATTTGCAACGCCGGGAAGCGCGGGGCAGTTCGTGTGTGCGGCCCGGGGACACCCGCAGGTGTGTGTGCTCCCCCCGTGGCCGGCCGAGGCGGCTAGCCAGCACCTGGGGGCTGTTGGCAGCGCCCCTGGGCAGCCTCCTAGAGCCAGGGGTCTGGCAGGCTCCGGGGCCAAATGGACTACGGAAGCCGAGAGGGGCCCGTCCGCGCCAAAACCCAAAACGCGCTGCGGCCTCCAGGGAGGGACACAGGGGACTCAAGTGGCTGTGTGGCGTGCAGTGCCCGACCAGAGGGAGGGAGGTTGGCTGGCTGCTGAGGCGCAGCAGGTGTCAGCCCTTCGGGAAGTGCCCGTGGATGCTTCGGGAATGGGGCCTGCCAACTCAGAACCCCCGTTCCCTGTGGCTGCATCCGGCCAGGGGGCTCCAGGGGCTCCAGGGTCGGGTGCGCCGCGGGCCTGGGGGGCTTCTTGCCTGTGTGCAGGGCTTCTACGCACAAGGTGGCACCTCATCCCGGCCCAAGGGTGGTGGCAGGAACCCAGGTGGCGCTCGGGGACTCAGCAGGGCCTGCCCCCGGGGCCTGCCCGCAACACCTGATTGCCCGCGGGCGTGTCCGACCACCCTCAAAAAGTTCTGCTGGGACAGCCCTGACCGAGCTCCGAGCTCCTCGCCCTTGGACCGCCCCAGTGGGCTTCAGGAGTGGGTGTGTGCCAGCAGCAGCCCTCCCCACTCACCCACCGTGCGTCGGCCCCGCCCGACAAGCCCCTAGGGCCGGCGGGGCTTCCCGGGGGACCTATTTGCAACGCCGGGAAGCGCGGGGCAGTTCGTGTGTGCGGCCCGGGGACACCCGCAGGTGTGTGTGCTCCCCCCGTGGCCGGCCGAGGCGGCTAGCCAGCACCTGGGGGCTGTTGGCAGCGCCCCTGGGCAGCCTCCTAGAGCCAGGGGTCTGGCAGGCTCCGGGGCCAAATGGACTACGGAAGCCGAGAGGGGCCCGTCCGCGCCAAAACCCAAAACGCGCTGCGGCCTCCAGGGAGGGACACAGGGGACACAAGTGGCTGTGTGGCTTGTAGTGCCCGACCAGAGGGAGGGAGGTTGGCTGGCTGCTGAGGCGCAGCAGGTGTCAGCCCTTCGGGAAGTGCCCGTGGATGCTTCGGGAATGGGGCCTGCCAACTCAGAACCCCCGTTCCCTGTGGCTGCAGCCGGCCAGGGGGCTCCAGGGTCGGGTGCGCCGCGGGCCTGGGGGGCTTCTTGCCTGTGTGCAGGGCTTCTACGCACAAGGTGGCACCTCATCCCGGCCCAAGGGTGGTGGCAGGAACCCAGGTGGCGCTCGGGGACTCAGCAGGGCCTGCCCCCGGGGCCTGCCCGCAACACCTGATTGCCCGCGGGCGTGTCCGTCCACCCTCAAAAAGTTCTGCTGGGACAGCCCTGACCGAGCTCCGAGCTCCTCGCCCTTGGACCGCCCCAGTGGGCTTCAGGAGTGGGTGTGTGCCAGCAGCAGCCCTCCCCACTCACCCACCGTGCGTCGGCCCCGCCCGACAAGCCCCTAGGGCCGGCGGGGCTTCCCGGGGGACCTATTTGCAACGCCGGGAAGCGCGGGGCAGTTCGTGTGTGCGGCCCGGGGACACCCGCAGGTGTGTGTGCTCCCCCCGTGGCCGGCCGAGGCGGCTAGCCAGCACCTGGGGGCTGTTGGCAGCGCCCCTGGGCAGCCTCCTAGAGCCAGGGGTCTGGCAGGCTCCGGGGCCAAATGGACTACGGAAGCCGAGAGGGGCCCGTCCGCGCCAAAACCCAAAACGCGCTGCGGCCTCCAGGGAGGGACACAGGGGACACAAGTGGCTGTGTGGCGTGCAGTGCCCGACCAGAGGGAGGGAGGTTGGCTGGCTGCTGAGGCGCAGCAGGTGTCAGCCCTTCGGGAAGTGCCCGTGGATGCTTCGGGAATGGGGCCTGCCAACTCAGAACCCCCGTTCCCTGTGGCTGCAGCCGGCCAGGGGGCTCCAGGGTCGGGTGCGCCGCGGGCCTGGGGGGCTTCTTGCCTGTGTGCAGGGCTTCTACGCACAAGGTGGCACCTCATCCCGGCCCAAGGGTGGTGGCAGGAACCCAGGTGGCGCTCGGGGACTCAGCAGGGCCTGCCCCCGGGGCCTGCCCGCAACACCTGATTGCCCGCGGGCGTGTCCGTCCACCCTCAAAAAGTTCTGCTGGGACAGCCCTGACCGAGCTCCGAGCTCCTCGCCCTTGGACCGCCCCAGTGGGCTTCAGGAGTGGGTGTGTGGCAGCAGCAGCCCTCCCCAGTCAACCACCTTGCGTCGGCCCCACCCGACAAGCCCCTAGGGCGGGCGGGGCTTCCCGGGGGGCCTATTTGCAACGCCGGGAAGCGCGGGGCAGTTCGTGTGTGCGGCCCGGGGACACCCGCAGGTGTGTGTGCTCCCCCGTGGCCGTCCGCTGCGGCTAGCCAGCACCTGGGGGCTGTTGGCAGCGCCCCTGGGCAGCCTCCTAGAGCCAGGGGTCTGGCAGGCTCCGGGGGCAAATGGACTACGGAAGCCGAGAGGGGCCCGTCCGCGCCAAAACCCAAAACGTGCTGCGGCCTCCAGGGAGGGACACAGGGGACACAAGTGGCTGTGTGGCGTGCAGTGCCCGACCAGAGGGAGGGAGGTTGGCTGGCTGCTGAGGCGCAGCAGGTGTCAGCCCTTCGGGAAGTGCCCGTGGATGCTTCGGGAATGGGGCCTGCCAACTCAGAACCCCCGTTCCCTGTGGCTGCATCCGGCCAGGGGGCTCCAGGGTCGGGTGCGCCGCGGGCCTGGGGGGCTTCTTGCCTGTGTGCAGGGCTTCTACGCACAAGGTGGCACCTCATCCCGGCCCAAGGGTGGTGGCAGGAACCCAGGTGGCGCTCGGGGACTCAGCAGGGCCTTCCCCCGGGGCCTGCCCGCAACACCTGATTGCCCGCGGGCGTGTCCGTCCACCCTCAAAAAGTTCTGCTGGGACAGCACTGACCGAGCTCCGAGCTCCTCGCCCTTGGACCGCCCCAGTGGGCTTCAGGAGTGGGTGTGTGCCAGCAGCAGCCCTCCCCAGTCAACCACCTTGCGTCGGCCCCACCCGACAAGCCCCTAGGGCGTGCGGGGCTTCCCGGGGGGCTTATTTGCAACGCCGGGAAGCACGGGGCAGTTCGTGTGTGCGGCCCGGGGACACCCGCAGGTGTGTGTGCTCTCCCCGTGGCCGGCCGAGGCGGCTAGCCAGCACCTGGGGGCTGTTGGCAGTGCCCCTGGGCAGCCTCCTAGAGCCAGGGGTCTGGCAGGCTCCGGGGGCAAATGGACTACGGAAGCCGAGAGGGGCCCGTCCGCGCCAAAACCCAAAACGCGCTGCGGCATCCAGGAAGCGACACAGGGGACACAAGTGGCTGTGTGGCGTGCAGTGCCTGACCAGAGAGAGGGAGGTTGGCTGGCTGCTGAGGCGCAGCAGGTGTCAGCCCTTCGGGAAGTGCCCGTGGATGCTTCGGGAATGGGGCCTGCCAACTCAGAACCCCCGTTCCCTGTGGCTGCATCTGGCCAGGGGGCTCCAGGGTCGGGTGCGCCGCGGGCCTGGGGGGCTTCTTGCCTGTGTGCAGGGCTTCTACGCACAAGGTGGCACCTCATCCCGGCCCAAGGGTGGTGGCAGGAACCCAGGTGGCGCTCGGGGACTCAGCAGGGCCTGCCCCCGGGGCCTGCCCGCAACACCTGATTGCCCGCGGGCGTGTCCGTCCACCCTCAAAAAGTTCTGCTGGGACAGCCCTGACCGAGCTCCGAGCTCCTCGCCCTTGGACCGCCCCAGTGGGCTTCAGGAGTGGGTGTGTGCCAGCAGCAGCCCTCCCCAGTCAACCACCTTGCGTCGGCCCCACCCGACAAGCCCCTAAGGCGGGCGGGGCTTCCCGGGGGGCCTATTTGCAACGCCGGGAAGCGCGGGGCAGTTCGTGTGTGCGGCCCGGGGACACCCGCAAGTGTGTGTGCTCCCCCCGTGGCCGGCCGAGGCGGCTAGCCAGCACCTGGGGGCTGTTGGCAGCGCCCCTGGGCAGCCTCCTAGAGCCAGGGGTCTGGCAGGCTCCGGGGGCAAATGGACTACGGAAGCCGAGAGGGGCCCGTCCGCGCCAAAACCCAAAACGCGCTGCGGCCTCCAGGGAGGGACACAGGGGACACAAGTGGCTGTGTGGCGTGCAGTGCCCGACCAGAGGGAGGGAGGTTGGCTGGCTGCTGAGGCGCAGCAGGTGTCAGCCCTTCGGGAAGTGCCCGTGGATGCTTCGGGAATGGGGCCTGCCAACTCAGAACCCCCGTTCCCTGTGGCTGCATCCGGCCAGGGGGCTCCAGGGTCGGGTGCGCCGCGGGCCTGGGGGGCTTCTTGCCTGTGTGCAGGGCTTCTACGCACAAGGTGGCACCTCATCCCGGCCCAAGGGTGGTGGCAGGAACCCAGGTGGCGCTCGGGGACTCAGCAGGGCCTGCCCCCGGGGCCTGCCCGCAACACCTGATTGCCCGCGGGCGTGTCCGTCCACCCTCAAAAAGTTCTGCTGGGACAGCCCTGACCGAGCTCCGAGCTCCTCGCCCTTGGACCGCCCCAGTGGGCTTCAGGAGTGGGTGTGTGGCAGCAGCAGCCCTCCCCAGTCAACCACCTTGCGTCGGCCCCACCCGACAAGCCCCTAGGGCGGGCGGGGCTTCCCGGGGGGCCTATTTGCAACGCCGGGAAGCGCGGGGCAGTTCGTGTGTGCGGCCCGGGGACACCCGCAGGTGTGTGTGCTCCCCCCGTGGCCGTCCGCTGCGGCTAGCCAGCACCTGGGGGCTGTTGGCAGCGCCCCTGGGCAGCCTCCTAGAGCCAGGGGTCTGGCAGGCTCCGGGGGCAAATGGACTACGGAAGCCGAGAGGGGCCCGTCCGCGCCAAAACCCAAAACGCGCTGCGGCCTCCAGGGAGGGACACAGGGGACACAAGTGGCTGTGTGGCGTGCAGTGCCCGACCAGAGGGAGGGAGGTTGGCTGGCTGCTGAGGCGCAGCAGGTGTCAGCCCTTCGGGAAGTGCCCGTGGATGCTTCGGGAATGGGGCCTGCCAACTCAGAACCCCCGTTCCCTGTGGCTGCATCCGGCCAGGGGGCTCCAGGGTCGGGTGCGCCGCGGGCCTGGGGGGCTTCTTGCCTGTGTGCAGGGCTTCTACGCACAAGGTGGCACCTCATCCAGACCCAAGGGTGGTGGCAGGAACCCAGGTGGCGCTCGGGGACTCAGCAGGGCCTGCCCCCGGGGCCTGCCCGCAACACCTGATTGCCCGCGGGCGTGTCCGTCCACCCTCAAAAAGTTCTGCTGGGACAGCCCTGACCGAGCTCCGAGCTCCTCGCCCTTGGACCGCCCCAGTGGGCTTCAGGAGTGGGTGTGTGCCAGCAGCAGCCCTCCCCAGTCAACCACCTTGCGTCGGCCCCACCCGACAAGCCCCTAGGGTGGGCGGGGCTTCCCGGGGGGCCTATTAGCAACGCCGGGAAGCGCGGGGCATTTCATGTGTGCGGCCCGGGGACACCCGCAGGTGTGTGTGCTCCCCCCGTGGCCGGCCGAGGCGGCTAGCCAGCACCTGGGGGCTGTTGGCAGCGCCCCTGGGCAGCCTCCTAGAGCCAGGGGTCTGGCAGGCTCCGGGGGCAAATGGACTACGGAAGCCGAGAGGGGCCCGTCCGCGCCAAAACCCAAAACGCGCTGCGGCCTCCAGGGAGGGACACAGGAGACACAAGTGGCTGTGTGGCGTGCAGTGCCCGACCAGAGGGAGGGAGGTTGGCTGGCTGCTGAGGCGCAGCAGGTGTCAGCCCTTTGGGAAGTGCCCGTGGATGCTTCGGGAATGGGGCCTGCCAACTCAGAACCCCCGTTCCCTGTGGCTGCATCCGGCCAGGGGGCTCCAGGGTCGGGTGCGCCGCGGGCCTGGGGGGCTTCTTGCCTGTGTGCAGGGCTTCTACGCACAAGGTGGCACCTCATCCCGGCCCAAGGGTGGTGGCAGGAACCCAGGTGGCGCTCGGGGACTCAGCAGGGCCTGCCCCCGGGGCCTGCCCGCAACACCTGATTGCCCGCGGGCGTGTCCGTCCACCCTCAAAAAGTTCTGCTGGGACAGCCCTGACCGAGCTCCGAGCTCCTCGCCCTTGGACCGCCCCAGTGGGCTTCAGGAGTGGGTGTGTGCCAGCAGCAGCCCTCCCCAGTCAACCACCTTGCGTCGGCCCCACCCGACAAGCCCCTAGGGTGGGCGGGGCTTCCCGGGGGGCCTATTTGCAACGCCGGGAAGCGCGGGGCAGTTCATGTGTGCGGCCCGGGGACACCCGCAGGTGTGTGTGCTCCCCCCGTGGCCGTCCGCTGCAGCTAGCCAGCACCTGGGGGCTGTTGGCAGCGCCCCTGGGCAGCCTCCTAGAGCCAGGGGTCTGGCAGGCTCCGGGGGCAAATGGACTACGGAAGCCGAGAGGGGCCCGTCCGCGCCAAAACCCAAAACGCGCTGCGGCCTCCAGGGAGGGACACAGGGGACACAAGTGGCTGTGTGGCGTGCAGTGCCCGACCAGAGGGAGGGAGGTTGGCTGGCTGCTGAGGCGCAGCAGGTGTCAGCCCTTCGGGAAGTGCCCGTGGATGCTTCAGGAATGGGGCCTGCCAACTCAGAACCCCCGTTCCCTGTGGCTGCATCCGGCCAGGGGGCTCCAGGGTCGGGTGCGCCGCGGGCCTGGGGGGCTTCTTGCCTGTGTGCAGGGCTTCTACGCACAAGGTGGCACCTCATCCCGGCCCAAGGGTGGTGGCAGGAACCCAGGTGGCGCTCGGGGACTCAGCAGGGCCTGCCCCCGGGGCCTGCCCGCAACACCTGATTGCCCGCGGGCGTGTCCGTCCACCCTCAAAAAGTTCTGCTGGGACAGCCCTGACCGAGCTCCGAGCTCCTCGCCCTTGGACCGCCCCAGTGGGCTTCAGGAGTGGGTGTGTGGCAGCAGCAGCCCTCCCCAGTCAACCACCTTGCGTCGGCCCCACCCGACAAGCCCCTAGGGCGGGCGGGGCTTCCCGGGGGGCCTATTTGCAACGCCGGGAAGCGCGGGGCAGTTCGTGTGTGCGGCCCGGGGACACCCGCAGGTGTGTGTGCTCCCCCCGTGGCCGTCCGCTGCGGCTAGCCAGCACCTGGGGGCTGTTGGCAGCGCCCCTGGGCAGCCTCCTAGAGCCAGGGGTCTGGCAGGCTCCGGGGGCAAATGGACTACGGAAGCCGAGAGGGGCCCGTCCGCGCCAAAACCCAAAACGCGCTGCGGCCTCCAGGGAGGGACACAGGGGACACAAGTGGCTGTGTGGCGTGCAGTGCCCGACCAGAGGGAGGGAGGTTGGCTGGCTGCTGAGGCGCAGCAGGTGTCAGCCCTTCGGGAAGTGCCCGTGGATGCTTCGGGAATGGGGCCTGCCAACTCAGAACCCCCGTTCCCTGTGGCTGCATCCGGCCAGGGGGCTCCAGGGTCGGGTGCGCCGCGGGCCTGGGGGGCTTCTTGCCTGTGTGCAGGGCTTCTACGCACAAGGTGGCACCTCATCCAGACCCAAGGGTGGTGGCAGGAACCCAGGTGGCGCTCGGGGACTCAGCAGGGCCTGCCCCCGGGGCCTGCCCGCAACACCTGATTGCCCGCGGGCGTGTCCGTCCACCCTCAAAAAGTTCTGCTGGGACAGCCCTGACCGAGCTCCGAGCTCCTCGCCCTTGGACCGCCCCAGTGGGCTTCAGGAGTGGGTGTGTGCCAGCAGCAGCCCTCCCCAGTCAACCACCTTGCGTCGGCCCCACCCGACAAGCCCCTAGGGTGGGCGGGGCTTCCCGGGGGGCCTATTAGCAACGCCGGGAAGCGCGGGGCATTTCATGTGTGCGGCCCGGGGACACCCGCAGGTGTGTGTGCTCCCCCCGTGGCCGTCCGCTGCGGCTAGCCAGCACCTGGGGGCTGTTGGCAGCGCCCCTGGGCAGCCTCCTAGAGCCAGGGGTCTGGCAGGCTCCGGGGGCAAATGGACTACGGAAGCCGAGAGGGGCCCGTCCGCGCCAAAACCCAAAACGCGCTGCGGCCTCCAGGGAGGGACACAGGAGACACAAGTGGCTGTGTGGCGTGCAGTGCCCGACCAGAGGGAGGGAGGTTGGCTGGCTGCTGAGGCGCAGCAGGTGTCAGCCCTTTGGGAAGTGCCCGTGGATGCTTCGGGAATGGGGCCTGCCAACTCAGAACCCCCGTTCCCTGTGGCTGCATCCGGCCAGGGGGCTCCAGGGTCGGGTGCGCCGCGGGCCTGGGGGGCTTCTTGCCTGTGTGCAGGGCTTCTACGCACAAGGTGGCACCTCATCCCGGCCCAAGGGTGGTGGCAGGAACCCAGGTGGCGCTCGGGGACTCAGCAGGGCCTGCCCCCGGGGCCTGCCCGCAACACCTGATTGCCCGCGGGCGTGTCCGTCCACCCTCAAAAAGTTCTGCTGGGACAGCCCTGACCGAGCTCCGAGCTCCTCGCCCTTGGACCGCCCCAGTGGGCTTCAGGAGTGGGTGTGTGCCAGCAGCAGCCCTCCCCAGTCAACCACCTTGCGTCGGCCCCACCCGACAAGCCCCTAGGGTGGGCGGGGCTTCCCGGGGGGCCTATTTGCAACGCCGGGAAGCGCGGGGCAGTTCATGTGTGCGGCCCGGGGACACCCGCAGGTGTGTGTGCTCCCCCCGTGGCCGTCCGCTGCAGCTAGCCAGCACCTGGGGGCTGTTGGCAGCGCCCCTGGGCAGCCTCCTAGAGCCAGGGGTCTGGCAGGCTCCGGGGGCAAATGGACTACGGAAGCCGAGAGGGGCCCGTCCGCGCCAAAACCCAAAACGCGCTGCGGCCTCCAGGGAGGGACACAGGGGACACAAGTGGCTGTGTGGCGTGCAGTGCCCGACCAGAGGGAGGGAGGTTGGCTGGCTGCTGAGGCGCAGCAGGTGTCAGCCCTTCGGGAAGTGCCCGTGGATGCTTCAGGAATGGGGCCTGCCAACTCAGAACCCCCGTTCCCTGTGGCTGCATCCGGCCAGGGGGCTCCAGGGTCGGGTGCGCCGCGGGCCTGGGGGGCTTCTTGCCTGTGTGCAGGGCTTCTACGCACAAGGTGGCACCTCATCCCGGCCCAAGGGTGGTGGCAGGAACCCAGGTGGCGCTCGGGGACTCAGCAGGGCCTGCCCCCGGGGCCTGCCCGCAACACCTGATTGCCCGCGGGCGTGTCCGTCCACCCTCAAAAAGTTCTGCTGGGACAGCCCTGACCGAGCTCCGAGCTCCTCGCCCTTGGACCGCCCCAGTGGGCTTCAGGAGTGGGTGTGTGCCAGCAGCAGCCCTCCCCAGTCAACCACCTTGCGTCGGCCCCACCCGACAAGCCCCTAGGGCGGGCGGGGCTTCCCGGGGGGCCTATTTGCAACGCCGGGAAGCGCGGGGCAGTTCGTGTGTGCGGCCCGGGGACACCCGCAGGTGTGTGTGCTCCCCCCGTGGCCGGCCGAGGCGGCTAGCCAGCACCTGGGGGCTGTTGGCAGCACCCCTGGGCAGCCTCCTAGAGCCAGGGGTCTGGCAGGCTCCGGGGGCAAATGGACTACGGAAGCCGAGAGGGGCCCGTCCGCGCCAAAACCCAAAACGCGCTGCGGCCTCCAGGGAGGGACACAGGGGACACAAGTGGCTGTGTGGCGTGCAGTGCCCGACCAGAGGGAGGGAGGTTGGCTGGCTGCTGAGGCGCAGCAGGTGTCAGCCCTTCGGGAAGTGCCCGTGGATGCTTCGGGAATGGGGCCTGCCAACTCAGAACCCCCGTTCCCTGTGGCTGCATCCGGCCAGGGGGCTCCAGGGTCGGGTGCGCCGCGGGCCTGGGGGGCTTCTTGCCTGTGTGCAGGGCTTCTACGCACAAGGTGGCACCTCATCCCGGCCCAAGGGTGGTGGCAGGAACCCAGGTGGCGCTCGGGGACTCAGCAGGGCCTGCCCCCGGGGCCTGCCCGCAACACCTGATTGCCCGCGGGCGTGTCCGTCCACCCTCAAAAAGTTCTGCTGGGACAGCCCTGACCGAGCTCCGAGCTCCTCGCCCTTGGACCGCCCCAGTGGGCTTCAGGAGTGGGTGTGTGCCAGCAGCAGCCCTCCCCAGTCAACCACCTTGCGTCGGCCCCACCCGACAAGCCCCTAGGGCGGGCGGGGCTTCCCGGGGGGCCTATTTGCAACGCCGGGAAGCGCGGGGCAGTTCGTGTGTGCGGCCCGGGGACACCCGCAGGTGTGTGTGCTCCCCCCGTGGCCGGCCGAGGCGGCTAGCCAGCACCTGGGGGCTGTTGGCAGCGCCCCTGGGCAGCCTCCTAGAGCCAGGGGTCTGGCAGGCTCCGGGGGCAAATGGACTACGGAAGCCGAGAGGGGCCCGTCCGCGCCAAAACCCAAAACGCGCTGCGGCCTCCAGGGAGGGACACAGGGGACACAAGTGGCTGTGTGGCGTGCAGTGCCCGACCAGAGGGAGGGAGGTTGGCTGGCTGCTGAGGCGCAGCAGGTGTCAGCCCTTCGGGAAGTGCCCGTGGATGCTTCGGGAATGGGGCCTGCCAACTCAGAACCCCCGTTCCCTGTGGCTGCATCCGGCCAGGGGGCTCCAGGGTCGGGTGCGCCGCGGGCCTGGGGGGCTTCTTGCCTGTGTGCAGGGCTTCTACGCACAAGGTGGCACCTCATCCCGGCCCAAGGGTGGTGGCAGGAACCCAGGTGGCGCTCGGGGACTCAGCAGGGCCTGCCCCCGGGGCCTGCCCGCAACACCTGATTGCCCGCGGGCGTGTCCGTCCACCCTCAAAAAGTTCTGCTGGGACAGCCCTGACCGAGCTCCGAGCTCCTCGCCCTTGGACCGCCCCAGTGGGCTTCAGGAGTGGGTGTGTGCCAGCAGCAGCCCTCCCCACTCACCCACCGTGCGTCGGCCCCGCCCGACAAGCCCCTAGGGCCGGCGGGGCTTCCCGGGGGGCCTATTTGCAACGCCGGGAAGCGCGGGGCAGTTCGTGTGTGCGGCCCGGGGACACCCGCAGGTGTGTGTGCTCCCCCCGTGGCCGGCCGAGGCGGGTAGCCAGCACCTGGGGGCTGTTGGCAGCACCCCTGGGCAGCCTCCTAGAGCCAGGGGTCTGGCAGGCTCCGGGGGCAAATGGACTACGGAAGCCGAGAGGGGCCCGTCCGCGCCAAAACCCAAAACGCGCTGCGGCCTCCAGGGAGGGACACAGGGGACACAAGTGGCTGTGTGGCGTGCAGTGCCCGACCAGAGGGAGGGAGGTTGGCTGGCTGCTGAGGCGCAGCAGGTGTCAGCCCTTCTGGAAGTGCCCGTGGATGCTTCGGGAATGGGGCCTGCCAACTCAGAACCCCCGTTCCCTGTGGCTGCATCCGGCCAGGGGGCTCCAGGGTCGGGTGCGCCGCGGGCCTGGGGGGCTTCTTGCCTGTGTGCAGGGCTTCTACGCACAAGGTGGCACCTCATCCCGGCCCAAGGGTGGTGGCAGGAACCCAGGTGGCGCTCGGGGACTCAGCAGGGCCTGCCCCCGGGGCCTGCCCGCAACACCTGATTGCCCGCGGGCGTGTCCGTCCACCCTCAAAAAGTTCTGCTGGGACAGCCCTGACCGAGCTCCGAGCTCCTCGCCCTTGGACCGCCCCAGTGGGCTTCAGGAGTGGGTGTGTGCCAGCAGCAGCCCTCCCCAGTCAACCACCTTGCGTCGGCCCGACCCGACAAGCCCCTAGGGCGGGCGGGGCTTCCCGGGGGGCCTATTTGCAACGCCGGGAAGCGCGGGGCAGTTCGTGTGTGCGGCCCGGGGACACCCGCAGGTGTGTGTGCTCCCCCCGTGGCCGGCCGAGGCGGCTAGCCAGCACCTGGGGGCTGTTGGCAGCACCCCTGGGCAGCCTCCTAGAGCCAGGGGTCTGGCAGGCTCCGGGGGCAAATGGACTACGGAAGCCGAGAGGGGCCCGTCCGCGCCAAAACCCAAAACGCGCTGCGGCCTCCAGGGAGGGACACAGGGGACACAAGTGGCTGTGTGGCGTGCAGTGCCCGACCAGAGGGAGGGAGGTTGGCTGGCTGCTGAGGCGCAGCAGGTGTCAGCCCTTCGGGAAGTGCCCGTGGATGCTTCGGGAATGGGGCCTGCCAACTCAGAACCCCCGTTCCCTGTGGCTGCATCCGGCCAGGGGGCTCCAGGGGCTCCAGGGTCGGGTGCGCCGCGGGCCTGGGGGGCTTCTTGCCTGTGTGCAGGGCTTCTATGCACAAGGTGGCACCTCATCCCGGCCCAAGGGTGGTGGCAGGAACCCAGGTGGCGCTCGGGGACTCAGCAGGGCCTGCCCCCGGGGCCTGCCCGCAACACCTGATTGCCCGCGGGCGTGTCCGTCCACCCTCAAAAAGTTCTGCTGGGACAGCCCTGACCGAGCTCCGAGCTCCTCGCCCTTGGACCGCCCCAGTGGGCTTCAGGAGTGGGTGTGTGCCAGCAGCAGCCCTCCCCAGTCAACCACCTTGCGTCGGCCCCACCCGACAAGCCCCTAGGGCGGGCGGGGCTTCCCGGGGGGCCTATTTGCAACGCCGGGAAGCGCGGGGCAGTTCGTGTGTGCGGCCCGGGGACACCCACAGGTGTGTGTGCTCCCCCCGTGGCCGGCCGAGGCGGCTAGCCAGCACCTGGGGGCTGTTGGCAGCGCCCCTGGGCAGCCTCCTAGAGCCAGGGGTCTGGCAGGCTCCGGGGGCAAATGGACTACGGAAGCCGAGAGGGGCCCGTCCGCGCCAAAACCCAAAACGCGCTGCGGCCTCCAGGGAGGGACACAGGGGACACAAGTGGCTGTGTGGCGTGCAGTGCCCGACCAGAGGGAGGGAGGTTGGCTGGCTGCTGAGGCGCAGCAGGTGTCAGCCCTTCGGGAAGTGCCCGTGGATGCTTCGGGAATGGGGCCTGCCAACTCAGAACCCCCGTTCCCTGTGGCTGCATCCGGCCAGGGGGCTCCAGGGTCGGGTGCGCTGCGGGCCTGGGGGGCTTCTTGCCTGTGTGCAGGGCTTCTACGCACAAGGTGGCACCTCATCCCGGCCCAAGGGTGGTGGCAGGAACCCAGGTGGCGCTCGGGGACTCAGCAGGGCCTGCCCCTGGGGCCTGCCCGCAACACCTGATTGCCCGCGGGCGTGTCCGTCCACCCTCAAAAAGTTCTGCTGGGACAGCCCTGACCGAGCTCCGAGCTCCTCGCCCTTGGACCGCCCCAGTGGGCTTCAGGAGTGGGTGTGTGGCAGCAGCAGCCCTCCCCAGTCAACCACCTTGCGTCGGCCCCACCCGACAAGCCCCTAGGGCGGGCGGGGCTTCCCGGGGGGCCTATTTGCAACGCCGGGAAGCGCGGGGCAGTTCGTGTGTGCGGCCCGGGGACACTCGCAGGTGTGTGTGCTCCCCCCGTGGCCGGCCGAGGCGGCTAGCCAGCACCTGGAGGCTGTTGGCAGCGCCCCTGGGCAGCCTCCTAGAGCCAGGGGTCTGGCAGGCTCCGGGGGCAAATGGACTACGGAAGCCGAGAGGGGCCCGTCCGCGCCAAAACCCAAAACGCGCTGCGGCCTCCAGGGAGGGACACAGGGGACACAAGTGGCTGTGTGGCGTGCAGTGCCCGACCAGAGGGAGGGAGGTTGGCTGGCTGCTGAGGCGCAGCAGGTGTCAGCCCTTCGGGAAGTGCCCGTGGATGCTTCGGGAATGGGGCCTGCCAACTCAGAACCCCCGTTCCCTGTGGCTGCATCCGGCCAGGGGGCTCCAGGGTCGGGTGCGCCGCGGGCCTGGGGGGCTTCTTGCCTGTGTGCAGGGCTTCTACGCACAAGGTGGCACCTCATCCCGGCCCAAGGGTGGTGGCAGGAACCCAGGTGGCGCTCGGGGACTCAGCCGGGCCTGCCCCCGGGGCCTGCCCGCAACACCTGATTGCCCGCGGGCGTGTCCGTCCACCCTCAAAAAGTTCTGCTGGGACAGCCCTGACCGAGCTCCGAGCTCCTCGCCCTTGGACCGCCCCAGTGGGCTTCAGGAGTGGGTGTGTGCCAGCAGCAGCCCTCCCCAGTCAACCACCTTGCGTCGGCCCCACCCGACAAGCCCCTAGGGCGGGCGGGGCTTCCCGGGGGGCCTATTTGCAATGCCGGGAAGCGCGGGGCAGTTCGTGTGTGCGGCCCGGGGACACCCGCAGGTGTGTGTGCTCCCCCGTGGCCGTCCGCTGCGGCTAGCCAGCACCTGGGGGCTGTTGGCAGCGCCCCTGGGCAGCCTCCTAGAGCCAGGGGTCTGGCAGGCTCCGGGGGCAAATGGACTACGGAAGCCGAGAGGGGCCCGTCCGCGCCAAAACCCAAAACGCGCTGCGGCCTCCAGGGAGGGACACAGGGGACACAAGTGGCTGTGTGGCGTGCAGTGCCCGACCAGAGGGAGGGAGGTTGGCTGGCTGCTGAGGCGCAGCAGGTGTCAGCCCTTCGGGAAGTGCCCGTGGATGCTTCGGGAATGGGGCCTGCCAACTCAGAACCCCCGTTCCCTGTGGCTGCATCCGGCCAGGGGGCTCCAGGGTCGGGTGCGCCGCGGGCCTGGGGGGCTTCTTGCCTGTGTGCAGGGCTTCTACGCACAAGGTGGCACCTCATCCCGGCCCAAGGGTGGTGGCAGGAACCCAGGTGGCGCTCGGGGACTCAGCAGGGCCTGCCCCCGGGGCCTGCCCGCAACACCTGATTGCCCGCGGGCGTGTCCGTCCACCCTCAAAAAGTTCTGCTGGGACACTCCTGACCGAGCTCCGAGCTCCTCGCCCTTGGACCGCCCCAGTGGGCTTCAGGAGTGGGTGTGTGGCAGCAGCAGCCCTCCCCAGTCAACCACCTTGCATCGGCCCCACCCGACAAGCCCCTAGGGCGGGCGGGGCTTCCCGGGGGGCCTATTTGCAACGCCGGGAAGCGCGGGGCAGTTCGTGTGTGCGGCCCGGGGACACCCGCAGGTGTGTGTGCTCCCCCCGTGGCCGTCCGCTGCGGCTAGCCAGCACCTGGGGGCTGTTGGCAGCGCCCCTGGGCAGCCTCCTAGAGCCAGGGGTCTGGCAGGCTCCGGGGGCAAATGGACTACGGAAGCCGAGAGGGGCCCGTCCGCGCCAAAACCCAAAACGCGCTGCGGCCTCCAGGGAGGGACACAGGGGACACAAGTGGCTGTGTGGCGTGCAGTGCCCGACCAGAGGGAGGGAGGTTGGCTGGCTGCTGAGGCGCAGCAGGTGTCAGCCCTTCGGGAAGTGCCCGTGGATGCTTCGGGAATGGGGCCTGCCAACTCAGAACCCCCGTTCCCTGTGGCTGCATCCGGCCAGGGGGCTCCAGGGTCGGGTGCGCCGCGGGCCTGGGGGGCTTCTTGCCTGTGTGCAGGGCTTCTACGCACAAGGTGGCACCTCATCCCAGCCCAAGGGTGGTGGCAGGAACCCAGGTGGCGCTCGGGGACTCAGCAGGGCCTGCCCCCGGGGCCTGCCCGCAACACCTGATTGCCCGCGGGCGTGTCCGTCCACCCTCAAAAAGTTCTGCTGGTACAGCCCTGACCGAGCTCCGAGCTCCTCGCCCTTGGACCGCCCTAGTGGGCTTCAGGAGTGGGTGTGTGCCAGCAGCAGCCCTCCCCAGTCAACCACCTTGCGTCGGCCCCACCCGACAAGCCCCTAGGGCGGGCGGGGCTTCCCGGGGGGCCTATTTGCAACGCCGGGAAGCGCGGGGCAGTTCGTGTGTGCGGCCCGGGGACACCTGCAGGTGTGTGTGCTCCCCCGTGACCGTCCGCTGCGGCTAGCCAGCACCTGGGGGCTGTTGGCAGCGCCCCTGGGCAGCCTCCTAGAGCCAGGGGTCTGGCAGGCTCCGGGGGCAAATGGACTACGGAAGCCGAGAGGGGCCCGTCCGCGCCAAAACCCAAAACGCGCTGCGGCCTCCAGGGAGGGACACAGGGGACACAAGTGGCTGTGTGGCGTGCAGTGCCCGACCAGAGGGAGGGAGGTTGGCTGGCTGCTGAGGCGCAGCAGGTGTCAGCCCTTCGGGAAGTGCCCGTGGATGCTTCGGGAATGGGGCCTGCCAACTCAGAACCCCCGTTCCCTGTGGCTGCATCCGGCCAGGGGGCTCCAGGGTCGGGTGCGCCGCGGGCCTGGGGGGCTTCTTGCCTGTGTGCAGGGCTTCTACGCACAAGGTGGCACCTCATCCCGGCCCAAGGGTGGTGGCAGGAACCCAGGTGGCGCTCGGGGACTCAGCAGGGCCTGCCCCCGGGGCCTGCCCGCAACACCTGATTGCCCGCGGGCGTGTCCGTCCACCCTCAAAAAGTTCTGCTGGGACAGCCCTGACCGAGCTCCGAGCTCCTCGCCCTTGGACCGCCCCAGTGGGCTTCAGGAGTGGGTGTGTGGCAGCAGCAGCCCTCCCCAGTCAACCACCTTGCGTCGGCCCCACCCGACAAGCCCCTAGGGCGGGCGGGGCTTCCCGGGGGGCCTATTTGCAACGCCGGGAAGCGCGGGGCAGTTCGTGTGTGCGGCCCGGGGACACCCGCAGGTGTGTGTGCTCCCCCCGTGGCCGGCCGAGGCGGCTAGCCAGCACCTGGGGGCTGTTGGCAGCGCCCCTGGGCAGCCTCCTAGAGCCAGGGGTCTGGCAGGCTCCGGGGGCAAATGGACTACGGAAGCCGAGAGGGGCCCGTCCGCGCCAAAACCCAAAACGCGCTGCGGCCTCCAGGGAGGGACACAGGGGACACAAGTGGCTGTGTGGCGTGCAGTGCCCGACCAGAGGGAGGGAGGTTGGCTGGCTGCTGAGGCGCAGCAGGTGTCAGCCCTTCGGGAAGTGCCCGTGGATGCTTCGGGAATGGGGCCTGCCAACTCAGAACCCCCGTTCCCTGTGGCTGCATCCGGCCAGGGGGCTCCAGGGGCTCCAGGGTCGGGTGCGCCGCGGGCCTGGGGGGCTTCTTGCCTGTGTGCAGGGCTTCTACGCACAAGGTGGCACCTCATCCCGGCCCAAGGGTGGTGGCAGGAACCCAGGTGGCGCTCGGGGACTCAGCAGGGCCTGCCCCCGGGGCCTGCCCGCAACACCTGATTGCCCGCGGGCGTGTCCGTCCACCCTCAAAAAGTTCTGCTGGGACAGCCCTGACCGAGCTCCGAGCTCCTCGCCCTTGGACCGCCCCAGTGGGCTTCAGGAGTGGGTGTGTGGCAGCAGCAGCCCTCCCCAGTCAACCACCTTGCGTCGGCCCCACCCGACAAGCCCCTAGGGCGGGCGGGGCTTCCCGGGGGGCCTATTTGCAACGCCGGGAAGCGCGGGGCAGTTCGTGTGTGCGGCCCGGGGACACCCGCAGGTGTGTGTGCTCCCCCCGTGGCCGGCCGAGGCGGCTAGCCAGCACCTGGGGGCTGTTGGCAGCACCCCTGGGCAGCCTCCTAGAGCCAGGGGTCTGGCAGGCTCCGGGGCAAATGGACTACGGAAGCCGAGAGGGGCCCGTCCGCGCCAAAACCCAAAACGCGCTGCGGCCTCCAGGGAGGGACACAGGGGACACAAGTGGCTGTGTGGCGTGCAGTGCCCGACCAGAGGGAGGGAGGTTGGCTGGCTGCTGAGGCGCAGCAGGTGTCAGCCCTTCGGGAAGTGCCCGTGGATGCTTCGGGAATGGGGCCTGCCAACTCAGAACCCCCGTTCCCTGTGGCTGCATCCGGCCAGGGGGCTCCAGGGGCTCCAGGGTCGGGTGCGCCGCGGGCCTGGGGGGCTTCTTGCCTGTGTGCAGGGCTTCTACGCACAAGGTGGCACCTCATCCCGGCCCAAGGGTGGTGGCAGGAACCCAGGTGGCGCTCGGGGACTCAGCAGGGCCTGCCCCCGGGGCCTGCCCTCAACACCTGAT